>NW_027204360.1:0-31431 GCF_024711535.1 Dipodomys merriami
TTGATCCACTCATCTATCGAGGAGAATTTTGTTTGGTTCCATATCTTGGCTACTGTAAATAATGTTGCAGTGAACATGGTTGTGCTGATGGCTTTCATGTAGCCTGGTTGGTAATCAATTGGATAGATACCCAGGAGTAGAAATTCTGTGTCATAGGAAAGTTCTATTTTTAGTCTTGTGTGGAATCTCCATACTGCTTTTCAGAGTAGTTGAACAAATTTACATACCCACTAAGAGTGTAGTAATGTTCCCTTTTGCCTACATCATTTGTTATTATTAGTTTTCCTGATAATGGCAAATCTCAATATTATTTTTTCTTTTATGGACAGAGATGTCAAACATCTCTTCATGTGTCTATTGGTCATTCTTTTTTTTTCTTTTTTGGAGAAGTCTCTCTTTAAGTCTTTAGACTATTTACTCATTGGGTTGTTCCCTTCAGGATTTGTTTTTGGGCAGTTTAATTTTTTAATCTCTGTGTATATTTTAGATAAGAGACCCTTGTGTGATGCAAAGCTAGGTTCTCCCATTCTCTGGGCTTTTCATTTGTCTTACTAGCTCTGACCGACCTTTGCTAAGCAGAAACTCTTCAGTTTGATGCAACCTCATTTATCCAGTTTTTCATTGATTTGTTGTGGATTATTGATCTTTACTTATGAAGTTTTAACCCATGCCTAGGTACCCTAGTATATATAACCAATATATCATCACCATTTGTTGAAGAGGTGGTTTTCTTTCATCCTGTGTTTTTGGCTCCCTTATCAAAGATTAGGTGACTATGGGTCTGTGGGCCCATTTCTGGGTCTTTTTCCTCATTCTAAAGAGTAAGGACATCCACCATTTACTTAGGAAACTGTGGTAATGATAACTGGTAAAGAAAAAATAACAATTATTGAGAAATACTGACACATTCAGAGAAAAGACAACTCAGAAAGAATACAGAATATAGTCTGTAGTATATTGGGGCAACCAAGACATTCCTATCTTTGTGACTTCTCAAATGTATATGCTTGCATTTATATAAAAGGTCCTAAATATTATGGATTTTGCATGAAAAACAAACATAAAAGTTAACATAAAAATAACCATAGTTAATTAACAAGAGAAAAAAATGAGGCAGTAAACTGAAAGCAAGGTAAAGATAATTGATCCCTGGGTACCGGTGGCTCATGCCTGTAATCCTAGCTACTCAGAAGGCTGAGATCTGAGAATAATGGCTCAAAGTCAGCCTGGGCAGAAAAGTCCATGAGATTCCTATATCCAATTAACCACCAGAAAACTGGAAGTGTCACTGTGGCTCAAGTAGTAGAGTGCTTGCCTTGATCTGAAGAGCTGAGGGACAGCAACCAGGCCCAGAGTTCAAGCCCCACAACAGACCGACAAAAGAAAAAAAGATAATTCATGACCAGGAATGATGGTTAGATGCTGATGCAAAGTACTATCTTCTGCTTTCATATGGTTGACCATGTATGAGAAGCAGAAGTGATGGCCAGAAGTTAGCCAACACAGGCCTTATTGCTATCAATCTATCAATGATAAAAAAAATTCCGAGGTCTGGGTTGGTGGCACAAAAAATTTTTTTTATCAACTAATGTTTTTCATGCATACTGATCTTTGCATACAAAATTAGGAGAAATGCACCTGTTGATAGTACTCCATGCAGATTAAGCACTCAAATATTAGCTTGGACTCCTGGGTATTCATTATTCCTAGGAGTAAGCCCACAACAACTTGTGTTGCTGTGTATTTGGCGCTTATACCTTATTTTCCTTAGAGAAATCATGACATCAACCTCAGAATGGAACTCATATAACTAGAGGCTTGGTTTTGGCATGTAAATGCAAATGGAAAATAAAAGGAATCTATATCTATATCTATATCTATCTATCTATCTATCTATCTATCTATCTATCTATCTATCTATCTATCTCTATCTATATGTCTTTTGAATGACACTGCACTACTAATTAAATAAACTTGGGTTTCTTGGTATATATTTCTGTCCAAGTCTTACCCAACATGAACTGGATACCTAATGTTATATACTTCCTTTAAACCCTAGGATTATTAATTTGAATGTGCCTTTCTGAGTTGACTTCAGGCTGCCCCAACAAAAATTCAGAGGTAGGCTGAGCAATCGCACTGTGCAGGAGTCTCATGGTAGGAGGGGACTGAGTAGGAACGTGATGAAGCAGAAGCCAGCCTTTATTGGAGCCACCTGATCAGTGTGTGTTCTTTGACCTACTTTCTGCTTCATATACCCAGCTTAGGCAATGAGGTACTAAGCAGACTGTGGGTGATAACTGGCTACTGGTTTTCAAGTGAGATTTCCATAGCAAATACATTATCAGATTAAAACAGAGAAAAATCCCACACATGGATTTTGCATTTTATTTATGTGGGATTAGATTCATAGGCTGTTAGATGTTCATGCACAACTATTTACATTCAATTATTCAGTCAGTGCCATAAAGACAAGATTACAAGTGTGAAGAATGGATACTTTGTTACCTTCTGTACTTTTTTAATGCAACCAAAAACAGCTACCTAAACATCAAGAAGCAATCATCTTGCAGTTAATATGAATGACCAAAACCAAAAGAATACATATGCTCATTATACCTATCCAAGTAGAACATTAGTAACTCTCTGAACAAGTAGTGAGCCCAAATTCAATTAAAAGGCAAGCACAACAGAAAGAGTGAGAGTCATAGATCACTCCACAGGGAGGTCAGCAAGCTCTTAAAGCCTGAGGAGATGACCTGCCCTGAAAAACCCATGCAAGTATCTCCTGTCTTTTCCCAAGTTCAGATCCATATAGATTCTAAAGAATCCAGTCTTTTCATAGAGAAAAATCAGCTAATGATCCAGCTAAGATCCAGTTGTAATGTCTAAGGTCTATAAAATCCTGTGCACCTCAACAAGATTCTTTACAGCCAGGGAATTGAACTCTCAAACCAAAAGTTAACCATGAAAAGAGAATAAAAAATTCTTCATAAACCATTCGCTCCTCAACAGAACCTAAGGAGAGGCAAAGAGACTTCAAATAGTGAGGTCTACATCCTCCTAACTCCTTCCTTGGTTTTCCATGTGAAGCTCCTAATGAACAAAGACCTGATCATGAGCCAAACCCTAAAATTTGCCCCCAGAATTGTTCAAACTGGAGGATAGGAGGAATCAATTCAAATCTTTTCATTGCCTTGCTTTTTTTCTTTTTGGACTTCCAAGGTCTAAATAACGAATAAAACAAATCAAGGGAAAATAGGGCCCAGCTGCCTGTGGCCTTTGTTGATGAATAGGGCTCTAAGTCAGTCACTCAGCTGTTTTATTACTTGTCTTTAAGGCTGATGAGTCCCAAGCAGACCTGCATCACTGAATTCTCAATAAAGGGTTAGTGCTTGTCCTGCAGAATAATAAGAACCGCTAATGACACCAATTAAGAGCTGTAAATGTCATTTATACTTGTTTGTTATTTTTCAAATCAATAAGGCTGGAAAGACACAGCAGTCTGAGATAATTTAGATTGAAACAGTTTGTGGGGACATTTTAATGGATATATTACACTCAGGATTATCATTCTCCTTTCAGAGAAATTGTATCCTTCATCAGGTCAATTCTGATATTTATTTAACACAAACATTCAGTTTCAAACAACTAAAAATAAAGGGAAAATATAGTGCAAAAAAAGAAAGACAAGTATATACCTTCCTAAAGTTGTGCCTGAAAACACAAATACATATTATCTGGAAAAGATTCCACAGGGGGGATAAGAATAATTTAATAACACAAGAAATATTCCCAAAGACAGTAGCAGGACCTAGGGATGGTGTTATAATTCCAGTGTGTTTGCTTTTACAAGATTTTGAACAAGGTGCTCTTTTGGTAGAATAGGAAGTGGTTTGTTGAACTCTAGGGACACCTGTTTATCTGCAAAATAAAATGGCCCAGGAGTCTCATTTTTCACTGAAGACAACTTCTAGCAATAGAAAGCCATTAAACACTTCGCTGCTAAGCCGGAAATCAGTGACAGACCACCCATTTCTGATAGAATCAAAAAGACCTATCAATTATAACTCAAGACATCTCACTGCAAAGCTCGGAAGTAGCTTACCAAACTCACTTCTGTGCATTTCTTTGTGAATGCATGGTTCAACTTTTCAATTATAATATGGGACATTGACAGAGATTATAAGTGGCACACAAAATTAAAAGTCATCTATCTTGGTTCCTTAGCTCTACACTTCTAAGTTTTTTAAAAGTCAGATTTAAGTGGTTAACCTTATGAATGCTCGTTTCTAATTACGTTTGAAAAAGGACAGTAAAATTTTTGCATAAAAACATCTTAAAACATAATTTGAGGAATTACTGTTGAAACAACCAATCAATGATCATTTTGTGTAAATGTCTACCTGACAATATAATAATTAGTTTAAAAGTTAACATTTTGCCTATTCAATTTGTTTTGACTAAATAGCATGTGTTGTCCAATTGGGTTATTTTCATTGTGGATTTGCATGGGGACCTGAAGGAGGAATTTAAAATCATTTTAAACTGACAAAGTTTTAAAACAAATACTGGATTGAAGTAGTAAGAAAATTTAAAAGTATAGAACACACTGTATTCAAGCAGCTGTTCTTTTATTCATTTGAATTCTATGATGTCACATAAAAGAGAAATATCTTTAATTCTCAGTTTTTATTTATTTATGTATTTTATTAGTTATACGGGAGAGAGGATATTATTGTTATATGTACATGTTTTTATAATGTATTCCAAGCAATCTCACCCTGTCTATTACAATTCCTGCCACCTCTACCCCACAAGTATAAAGCATCTCCCACAATTGAGAAATGTTTTTATTTTTATTTTTATGTTTTTTTATTGTGGAAATACTGTACAGAGGGGTTGCAATCACATAAGCAAGGTAATGAGTACATTTCCTATAAAGCATTGTTGCCTCCTCCTTTGTTTTTCCCCTACCATTCCTTCCCTCCCACCTCTACAACTACACTCCCCTCCCCCACCTAAATTGTAAAGTTCATTTTTCAATGTAGTGTCTCCTGTATATCTCATTGTTACAATGGGTCAACCTGTATCCCTATGTAAACATTTTGTTTTTTCCCTTCCCCTCCCCAAATTATACCAACATCAAATACAGTGAAAATAGGGGTTATACCATGGGAGAGGAATATACAAAGCAACAAAAAAAATCACACGGTACCTTATAAATACGTTAGAAACAATAGCAAGCAAGAAAAAACCACTTGTGTTCCTATCTTGGGGTTCATTTTGTTTAACTTCATCTTATCTGGTCATATGCACATAGCTTTTGACAATGGTTTCTCTTATTTTCAATAACTAGTATATGTCTGAGAAATATTTTTTAAAAAGCCAAAAACATACCAATCATTTATCTTTATATGCTTCTGTCCAAATTATTTAATATTTATTTGATTTAATGCTTTCCATTATTACCAAACTTGTCTTTCTTTTTAATCAATTCAATTACTGTATACACAGGTTGTGTCTAACTTACCTCCCCATTCATTCCATTATATTTTTTCCATTTTCTTTCTGAGATATTCTTCTACTCATTCTCTGCGAAATACTTCTCACGTCTGCTCTATGTCTTCTAACTTACCTAATCTCTAGCTATGAAAGTTTTCTTCTTTATAAGCAAATACATGTCAATCACTCCCAAAAGGGATTACATGCAATTATTTCTTCTTCATTCCTTCACTTATTCAACACATATTTATGGAAGTGCGGCTCTGTTATGCATTATTACAGGCTAGTCTTCCCATCCAAAATACTTCATCAATATTTGGATCAAACACTTTACAATTTCTGTATAATTTGCAAGATGTTAATACAATTTGCAGTTTTCTGTGTTCTTTCTTTACTTTTTTATTTTGGTCTTTATACTGGTGCTGGGATGTGAACTGGAGGTCTTGTTATGCTAGACAGATGCTTTTCCTTGAAGTTACGTTCTACCTGTATACAGATGTTTTATGTTAACATACCACTAAGTCATTTCAACGATGAAAATTTTCTTCAATGGTCTCTAAATTTCAGCATTAATTCCCTGGGGACTTTTCACAGAATTAGTGAATAAAGTTATATTCATATGATTCCAACACAGCCAAAGTCTTCATTTTGGGGCTTAACAATTAAATTAGATGGTCATATTTCAATTTAGATAAATTCAGAATTGATTAATTTGCTTCTTTTCCTCTGGGTATTTACGTATTATACAGAATGTTTTCAGTGAATTGCAGAATGTTTTAAACTTTGTTAAGCAAGGAGAATCAGGCCAACCCTGCCATAAAGTTAACAAGAATCTATCTCAAAAAATAAGCCCAGCAATGTTGCCATTCCTGTAATCTCAGCTACATGGGAAGTATGGCCCAAAGACAGCCATAGACCAAAACACAAAGACATTTTTCTGAAAAATAAATGGCTAGTGGTACATTTCAATGCTAGACAGACTGCCTAGCAAGCTCAAGTCCCCATACAGACAGATAAAGATTGTTTGTGTATTTGTGTGTGCGAACATGCGTGCATTCATGCGCGTGTCTGCACATGCACATACAAACACTGGTCCTGGGGCTCAAGGCCTCAAGGCCTTGGTACTATCCTTGAGCTTTTGTGATCAAGACTAGCACTCAAAGCTCCACGTTTGGTGATTAATTGGAGTGAAGGAACTCACAGAATTTCCTTCTGTAGCTGGATTCCAATCTTGATCCTCAAATCTCAATTTCCTGAGAGACAGAGTCACACACATCTCATCTCCATATTTTTAAGACCTAACATTGAAATATGATTTACAATTTTTAACATTCATTTATTTAATTAATTCTTTGTGCCTGGCAATGACTAACTTGGTTGCAATTGTTTATAAAATTATCAAATAAAATTTGGTTTATGAACAAAGGGAAATAAGAATATGTTCCACAAACACAGTCAATCTTTGCTGAGCTCTATAGAGCTTAAACACAATCCCCAATGGAGGACAGATATAGTGGTGGCTCACGTTAACTGGCTGCTCAAGTCCAGGCAGAAGTAGGTAGGCAGAAAGGCTATGTGATTTCTTCCCCAAACTACTTTTCCTCTTCTTTACGTCTCACTATGTCCCCCTGTCTGAGATTCCCTGAACTCACCCTTTCACTCCCCAAAAGATGCATGCCAGAAAGCAACAGACAAACACCCTGAGTCTTGGGAATGGGGCTAATTTTAAGCATGAGGAGATGTTATGTCAAGAGATTCAGTACTCTCCAGGGCATACAAGGGCAAGCAGCTCTAAAATTAAAATTAAAGTAATTGAACATTTTAATCACCCTGTTAAAAGGTCATTGTGTTCCAGAGACTTAAACCCAATAGACATCTGTTTGATTATAGTGTTTACTCATTAGTTTTCTAAGTTTAGGTGCTTCCGTTACCAACAAAGGATTCAATAAAGCAGGCTGACCTCTCATGACAAGGTGGACAGCCACTGTTCATATTATTTTCTTCCTGGAGAGAAATTTCTGTTTTTCCATATATGGGCAAGTCAGGGGGTCACTAGTAAACAATATTCTCGGTTCAGAGAGGATTTTTATAATTGTTCCCTTTCATCTATGTGATATAGGTCAGCATCTCAAATTTCCAGGAGCATTGGGTCTGTCAACACAGTGAGCTCATAAACCTGCAGACCATACCAGATTCTGGAGGACCAGAGCTGGGCAAAATTGGTAGCAGGCTGGAGAGCAAGAGATTCACCTCTAGAGATAGCTGCCCATTGCCATGCACAAACTCATGTTCCAAATTGCTACAAAAAGTCCTGACTATCTCATGTGAAAGCTCGCTTCCAGTTTTCAAAAGTTTGCTTACATTGACATGCTGATAAACAAGTTATATCTGAAGGTGTAATCTCTGATTTGCTAAAAGGAAAGATATGATGGCCAAATCTGTCTTAGTTATATGGATTCTTCAGCAATTTGTTGCATTCCTTTGGTCTGCCCAATCCTACCTTCCGTGCCTGTTCACAATGACCATCTTCAGATCACTTATCCCCAGAAGGTTAGTTCTTTGCCTGTGTAAAAAGGCAATTGTCTTTTAAAATTACTCATGAAAAGAAAAATCTTCTATTTATGCCTCAGATTTTTAGATGTTGCCTTTTCCTACATAAAAGAGAATGTTACTTTCGACAAAGGAATTAATAACCTTTACCTGGTTCTTGCGCTTACTTAGAAGTTAACTCCATTTATGTCAATTTTGTATTTAAGTGTTAAGAAGTAATAAGGGCATATCAAATGCCACTTATGACTGCAACTAAGAACTTGCTTCTTTATGAGGTTTGCTTATCCTGACTAAATACTCAGTGATTTTTCTTATTCTAATGTCCTTAATTAGATTTATAGACTCTTTACAGTGTTTTATGTTGATGAGAGACTCAGAATACAACACAGACTAATAAAATATCCCCACTACCCAACTTGTGCTTTTGCATGTTTTATTTCAGTGAATAATGAGTCTTAAATAATGTTGTGAATATGTTGTCAAGGATGTTCTAAAGAAATATGGACTGGAGATCCATCAGGAAACATTAATAAACATATAACCACATGGAACTTGTGACCGAGAGAAAGTGATTCATGGGGCCATAAACCATTAAAGAATTTGGGTCATGAATGCTTGCTACAAAATAAAAAATGGTTTCAAAAAAAACAACCATTATACATTCTCATTTTTTAATTTCCTTTCTGAGACTTTTAGCTTCTATAAATGCTTTAAAATTGAAAGTAATCATTGTATAACATCCTCAATCCTAGGGTAAAGAAATTCACTCAACTTGGTTTCTTTTTTTTTTTCTTTTCCACGTGGCATAGCCATTTTCATGGTTATAGCTAATTAGCTTCCTTTCCACATTAGATACGGAGGATGTTTAAGAAACGTAAACTAGCTGTCATCCAGCAGCATCATAATCAAAATGGCATAAAATTTCCCATAAAACCTGCAGCTAATAACATTTATAAGGCACCTTATTACATAAGGATATTGGAGAAGCTCAGACACTGTATATCACAATGCTTCCCCAGGGACTTGGTTCATTTTCCTAATGACTGTGTATGGGTTTACTTTAGGAGCTTTTATGCACCTGCCTGAGTGCAAGGCTAACTCAGCCAGACAGAAAAGGATTGAGAAGGAGCAAGGTCCAAAGTTTATCTGCCTGGAAATGAGACAGCAATCTGACCACTTGGGTCATTCACTAGCTAAACCATCACCATTTCATGGCCATGCTGGTTTTATGATTTTTCCATACCATATTTGAATAAATTGATACTTGATTTCCACCTGAAAATTCTGAATACTTTCTTCGCCATGTCCTGCTCCAGCACTTTATGTTTCCACTCATCTTTCATGGGTATATTCAACTCCATGCCACATTGTCATGTTTTCTTCCCGTTCCCTTTTTTGTCTTCTATTTCCTCCCATTTTTGTGTTATTGTAGTTTTTGGGAATTGAACCCAGCGTTTCACATTTGCTGCATTTGACTTCTTAAGCTATCCATTCAGGTGTTGTGCTGTTGACTCATGAACTACACACTGGCTAGTCTCCAACTTGTGACCCAACTTCCTCTGCTACCTGTAATGACTTAAAGGTATGTGGCACTGTGCTTGGCTTTACAGGAGTGTTTCTTTACCACATGGTTTCATTTTGTTTTATTTTCCTGGGTTTTGAGTTCAGCAGTATTGGAGGCATGGCTCAAGTGGTTGAGCACAAATTGAGCAAGCAAGTCTAACAAACTAAGCCCTGTGTAAAACAAGGCAGAATTATTGTGCTGTAATAGCTTCAAGAGAAGATTGGCAAGGGTGTATTTTCTGGGTTGCTTTAACCCTGCCTCCAGTATTCTCAGCAGTAAGTGACTTATTAAAACATTGACAACTTTCAGTAAAGTTCTCAATAAAACAAAGTAATGCTTATTCTTACTTTTCACAATAGCTTAATTTTGGAATATTATGTATATCTAGTTAGAAAAATATTTTTTAGTTTAAAACAAAAAAAATTGTTTTGTAGCTTTAGGTACTAATATACTGCTCCTTTAACCTACATAAATGCCTCCACAAAACATCTGAAAAGAACACGCAATGCAAATAGATCCTTTCTTGTGAAACTTCACTCTGCTCATCGCAGACAATTTTGCTGACCCCAGATCCTGTGCACCATTCTCCATTCTTATTGTAAAAATCAAAGCTCTCCACACAGTTTTGAAATCCACCCATGCTGGCTCTGATGAAAACAAGAAGATTAAAATTCATTTTGGTTTATAGGTAAAAAAAAGACAAGCTTAAAGAACAGTCAGAGATACAAATGCAGCTTTGAAAATATGTTCAAGAAAATTCTCCAAGTGATTAAATCATAGAGCCTTTGGGACAAAAGCTAAACTTCAAACATACATAAACATTGACTCATTAAAATTGACCATCGGGTTTTATGATTCAAAAGTTGGATGTGACTATATTATATCCACTGCCATAGTTGAAAGACCCAAATATGAAAAAGAGGAAAAGAAACACACTCAAAGGTTATTGTGTATGGTTAGATCCAAAATGGACTAAAAATTTAGAAATTCTTTGGAGAATTCTGAGCTTCTTCAACAGAGTTTGTCATCCACTGAATACACTGTCTGTATGTTACTTTAATTTGTGGACATGTGTGATATGTAAATTTGCAACCTGAAATCTTACCACAGGCTTCATGTAGAAGAAGCTACGTATTTTGGCTAACAATGCCTAAAGCTAGCGTGTGCATTTCTGTGTCTCACTTGCTTCTACAGAGGAAAGAAATTTCTAGTCAAATGGAGGATAATGGTCAGGAAGTTTTTGTTTTGTTGTTTTGTTTTGTTTTGCAATTTTGTTTTGTTTTGTGCCAGTATTGTGAATTAAACTGTGGGTTTCACGTTCTCACTTGACTTTTCCACTTCCAAGTAAGACTGATGCTCTGGTGTGTGAGCCACATCCTCACTTCCAGCTTTTTCATGTTTAATTGGAGATATGAGTCTCTTGGATTTGTCTGTCTGGACTGGGTTCAAATCTTAGCCTCCTCAATAGCTAAGATTACAAGCTTGAACTATCAGTGTCTGGATGGTAATGTGATATTGATTAAAAAATAATAAAACCAGAGAGACTGACTAAGGGACCATAGTTGCAACTACTATTTTAACCAACCCAAATGGTACATGATTATCCATAGCTGAAACAAAATAACCAGTAAATCACCACCCCCCATTTTATCAATATTATTCACATTTTTTACCTTCAAAGCCTTTTCATGTTGTTAAACAAATACAACCTTCTGTCTGTATATGTGTGTGTGTATGTACCCACATACCTCAAATATGCACATACATTCTGTGAGCATAAATAAACATAGTTTGTTTTGTGCTCATCAAATATTTCAGAATATTTCTCAACGATTGAAGCCTCTTTTTCTCTTAACTTTCTAAAGAAATTGAATGTAGAGGAAAAGAAAAATAATCCATTTTTTATTCATTTACACTTCAATCATCCATGTTGTTTAATATGAACTATTTGATATTCAAGAGCCCTTGGGCCTTTTCAAGCATCCTTTGGAAATCTTTTTTTCCCTTTTTTTTCTTTTTACCCTAATAGAAGAAGTAGCATTGTGCCAAAGGCAAGCCATAGCAAGTGTCAGGAAAGCAGGGTGCTACTTTCCTCTGAAATTATTAATCTTGAGTAATGTGTGAATGGGAGGCTAGAGTTCTTGGTAGCTTTCTGTCTGTCTGTATTTCTCCATGTCTACCTTGAACAGCATATTCCTATTTTCATTTCTTATTATGGAGAAGCCTGGACCATTTCCATCCTCGTCTTCTTTATCTTAAACCTCATCTTCTTCATGTGTGTCTCATCCTCCTTTCTTTCTTTAATTATATGAAAGGAGTCATTAGAAACGGATAGCTTCTCACTGGACAATCTTGCCTTTTTTGTCTTTAATATCTTGTTATTATTATTATCTTTAAGTTCTTCCAAAGAGTTGTGATTTAACAAAAGAGTTCATCAACACACTTTTCAGCTCTATTACCCATGCCTCCACAACTTACCCCTGAGGAGGGGAAGAGAATCAGAATGGACTCAATAATCTTCATTTTTGTGGAAAAATCAGTCATTCTGAAAGGATAATCAGAGAAATGTGGCTTTTTATTAGATAGATATCTATTCTATTAATAATATGCACCAATAATTAGCTAACTTGTATCTAATTCCAGATATGTAAAGCAAACTGACTTTAGAGAAAAAATATGCATCCTCAAAAGAGATCAAACTCACCAAGATAAATAGCCAAGATTTATGGGGACAAATTAAAATTGTAAGCTTATATACACACATATATAATATAGAGAAAGATAATTCTTTATGGAAAAAATTTTAAATTATTAAATCAAATATAAATTTAAAAGCTAATATTTATTTAAAATGAGCACATTATAAACTTCTTTAGATGCTGTTGATGTTTCTTGAGACAGAGTCTTGCTATGTGGCTCAAGGTGGCCTTGAACTTGTTTTGTAGTCACAAGTTGACATTCAATGTATGATCTTTCTACCTCAGCTTCCTCAGTACTGGAAATACAGATATGTCCTACTGTGTATGATAGCAAACATAAACTCTTGAAATACAGAAGAACTGTGTATTTATAATTATGATAAATATATCAAAAGGTGCCAAGCACTGTCATTCCATTTTCCTTAAATGTATTGGCTCCTGGCATTTTGGTCACATGAAAATGTGACAAAGATTTTGTACTGTCGTCTCTTTTGTGGAGTGAATATAAAGCCAATAATTTTTTCTTTGGCAAGGTTGACGGAAATGTGTTTTTAATCATTGATGGCTTATTACATTTTCTTTCAGCACCTTAACTTGTCAGAATGTCATATAAATTGTTAACATTACTATCAAAGTTGGAAAATACTTCTCAAGAATTTTTCATATACAAATTATGTCAGGTAATTTCAAGGTGTATGTGTGTGTGTGTGAGTGTGTGTGTGTGTGTGTTTACAGTGACAAACAAGAAATAATCCTTAACTTAGTAACAGACGTAGCTGGATTTGTAGAAATGGTCTTTATGGGAGTGATTGCCTAAAGTGTTCATGTTATTTGTAACTGTGTATGCAATTTTTGTCATACCATCATGGCATTAATCATAAGAATACATTAAATAGAAAGTCCTCCTGACATTGGACAGACTATGGAAAAGACAGGAAAAAACTTTAAAAAGCTGAAAAGGGTGAAAGGACAAGCAAATTTGCTGGAATTGGGTGTGGCCAACGCTGGATAGTGCTGTTGAGTCCATTAAGCTTTTAGTTAAGGAGTAGGCAGACAGCTGCTAAAGCTTTATTGTGCATACCAAGTGTTTCCTTAGCAACATTTACGTTTGTATCCCACAAAACGAACTCTCACACTAGCTAAACTCTGGAACCTATCCAAGGAACCACACTACATTTTTCTTTAGACTAAGGGTCTCTTGGCGCAAGTTTGTATATGGCAGCTGCCTCTCCAAAATCATCTCAATATAATACCAAGGAATGAAACCTTCTACTGGGTCTTTGGTGTTTCTGATTCATGCATTTGTTATTAGCTATGATCACAAGTTGTGTGAAGACCTATAGATGGTGTTGAAGGGCAATGAATTATACAACTATGGGTGGAGATTGGAAAGAAAAATACTAAGAGAGAACAAGGAAAGGGGTAATATTGTTGAAAGAAAGAAAGAAAGAAAGAAAGAAAGAAAGAAAGAAAGAAAGAAAGAAAGAAAGAAAGAAAGAAGAAGGAAGGAAGGAAGGAAGGAAGGAAGGAAGGAAGGAAGGAAGGAAGGAAGGAAGGAAAGAAAGAAAGAAAGAAAGAAAGAAAGAAAGAAAGAAAGAAAGAAAGAAAGAAAGAAAGGAAAGGAAAGGAAGGAAGGAAGGAAGGAAGGAAGGAAGGAAGGAAGGAAGGAAGGAAGGAAGGAAGGAAGGAAGGTAGCCATTATCTGACTAGCTAGTGGAAGTATGTGTCAGAGAAATCATTGAATGAAAATCCACTAGCAATAACTATTTAAAATAACACCTATATACTCTATGTTCTAACACCAGAATTTACTGTCTGTTCTGTAAAAACATGTGCTCACATAAAATGTGAGTAACAGAATATTCACCCTCAAATTGTTTATATCAGAATGACTGGCAGCATAAAAAATATTACAAATTATGATGAAAAACATGGTACTTACTACTCCAGAAAGCAGTATGAAGGTTCCTCAAAAGACTAAACATAGAGCTCCCCATGATCCGGCATTTTCTCAAATGAACACAAACAAGGCCACACTAAAGCTACCAGCACAACCCTGCTAATTACAGAATTATTTACCATTACTGTTATTTACACTGATGCCCCTCAGTAGATTAGTGGATCACAAAGATGTGGTTTGTATACACAATGGAATTCTGTGCTTCCATCAGAAAGAATGGCATTGCTCCTATTTGTAAGGAAATGGAAAGACCTGGTAAAACAATTATGCAAGTGAAGCAAGCTAGGCCCAAAGAAATGTAGGTTACATATTTTCCCTCATTTGTAGTAACGAGAATATGTCTATGTTTTTCTTAGCAGGAGATCACAATAGCCTATTGTTAAGTGCTTAGGATTATATATAATGAAGCAAATCAAAATAAACTCCAAGAATTTGAACCAAGATGTTCTTATCATGTCCTGTATGTAGTCATTTCTAATTTTTCTGTTTTCTTTTTCTGTACCTTTTGTCTTGAATATAACTTTATCATATCCATGGCAGGCAAAGGGAATCACAGAAACAGCAGGACAAATGATAAGCTAATGCAACAATGATGCTCACTAGACACTGTCACTAGACACTATGTTGGAAGTTAACTTTACGACTTGGAGAAAGAGGAGTGGGGAGGGGTAAGCAGGAGAAAATGTAGAAGGAGTAACTGTTTAAAAAGAAATGTATTCATTACTCATGTAACTGTAACCCCTGTGTACCATATCTTTACAACAAAAAATAAACCAAACCAAACACTTGATGAAAGAGCAACTGTACTGGCTGTAGCCCTGCCCTTGGGCTCAACCTGGCTTGGAAACATGCTGGCAAGTCTACAAAAAAAAAAGAAAGAAAGAAAGAAAAAAGAAAAAAAAGAACTCTTTGTTACCTTAGGTATATAACTGTAACCCCTTGTTCATTTATGTATAATATATTATATATAATATGACTTTAGGGAAGATCAATAAAATATTGACATATGTGATGATTTATAGCTTGTTAAGACATATTTTAAGTCATATGACAAAATCATTAGAATAAATACATAGAGCTCAATGCCTTTGTTGTAAATGAAACAGAATGCATACAATAGGTATAGAAAGATACTATGATGGAATGAAATTTGGATTACTGGTTCAAGAAAACTATCCCATTAAATATAAATTTTTAAAATGTATTTATCATTTCAGTTCTTGTTTCTTGTACTTACTCTGGAACTTGAACTCAGAACCTTGGTTGTTGGGGTTTTTTTGTTTGTTTGTTTTCTTTGCTCAAGGATAATGCTTTGCCACTTGAATCTCACCTCTACTTCTGACGTGTGTGTGTGTGTGTGTGTGTGTGTGTGTGTGTGTGTGTGTGTGTGTGTGTGTGTGTGTTTGGTTAATTCAAGACAAAAGTATCACAAATTTTGCTGTCTTGAAGTGTGATCCTCAGTTCTCAGCCCAGGTAGCTAGGATTACAAGTATGAGCCCCAGGCACCTTGCAAAATCGTTCTGTTTTAAGCTAAGAGAATATGTGAACATTTCCTCTGCAATTAATATTGCCTAAGCCCAAACAGTGTGATTTGTAGAACCACAAATGTTGCATTTCTATTTCTCTATTGCCGTCTATCTGTAAACACGAATTTACTTTTAAACACTTTTCTTTAGGTTCTCTAAGAAAGAACAGACTGTAATCTCCCTCAGAGGAGTTGAGGGGACAAGAGGAAGAAGGGCCATTAATTGAATAGTAAGTAAAGTTGACATGACTTGAGCCACTTCCTTGTCTCTGCTCCATTTTGCCTATCCCATGGGCTAAAATCAACCACAACCACCTCAAGGGAACATTGTGAGAGAATTCTCAATAGTATATATAACTTGTGAAACCCTTCACAAGTGTTAGGCATTGTTACCTAGAACTTGACATTTATCCAATAGACACAAGAGTGATATGTCTTTACTAACCATAAACCAAGGGATCTCAACTAGTCCAGCTCATTGAAAGATGATTGAGACCAATCACAGCCATGTACATAGATCTATCCATCTTAATAAATAAGGCCCATTATTGGTCAGTGCTGGGCAGTACACACATAAAAATATGTAATGTTTTCCTTGGTTATTACTATTACATTCTATTTAGAGTTCTCTGGTCCAAGTGATACTTTTTCTTCCTCAAAGACCAAAGTGTCTAAAGCTGAAATATTCTTTAGAAGGCTCTTTAACAGAATGGTTATTAGGCCAGGATATTGAGATTCATTCTGTTTTTACCTCCAATAAAATAAGACTTTTTTGTGTCAAATAAGACTTTCTTTTGTGTGAAATCTGGATATGATTTGTGCCAAGCAGAGATTTGAATCTAATGTTGTAATGTTGTTTTAACATAGTTTTCATTTTTAATCTGTAGATAATCCTAATATAATACATGGTGAATCAATATTTATAAATGAATTTTAATATTTTATAGCAGATCCATTAACAAACCCAAAATTTATTGAGCCGTAAAAGTTGGGCCAAAGCTATGTCATGGAATATAATCTTATCGTTCCCAATTGAATCGTGAGACACTGTAGATATGTTGCTTCGCACTGCTCAAGTGCCCTCAAAGAAAAAAAAAAAGGAGTATATGTGTCTCTTCTTTTACTTTTCTGTGGGAAAAGCACTGAAACAGTAAAAACAGGCAAAACACTGCAGGGGATGCAAAGAAGACAGGCAGCAAAGCCTACAAGGGCGGCCATTACCCAGTGACAGTGGCTGTTCCAGGGCAACCAGCTGTGCATCTGGAATGAGCTGGTATAAACGAGACACTTTTCATACAGGACCGGCATTTTTCTTCTGCCTTCGGTTTTTATTAGGATATTTTCGGAATGTATCCTCCCACTACCAGATGTGTAAACAATGAATATAATAATGGTTTCTACCCTTTGGTATTTTATTTTTTTCAATAATTGAATTGCACAAAGGCACATAGAGCCAACGCGGCCCAGTTAAGTGGTTCAGGGTCTCCAGTTCAACTACAGAAGGTCATGGCGATGAGAGGAGGTACCACCTACACCCCTGTGAAGACTGTGTGTTGCTCATCACTCAATATAGTTTTGCACAGATTTCCTATCTCTCCTTCCTCAAATCCATCATCGACAAAACATAGATGCATCAGACACCTACACATACACAGAGGGTTCCACAAAATAGTAGAAAGTCCTTTTCAGAAGACAGTTTGGGTGTGTTTTTGACACTCATGGACACCTAAAATTTCATAGGAAGAAAATAATGACATTTGAAGTTGTGCACATCAATTTAACTTAAGCCTTTGTAAAACTGACTAAATGACAAGAACATGTGGAGTAACTATGGACTTTGTCACAATGCTGCCTATCTAAAGTTTCCTTAAAATTCGTTTTCAATGCTCTTAAGCATTGAAAATGGGTGAGCAATGGGTAAGCATTATCTTGACTCTGTCATCTTGTTTGGACTTTGATAGAATTGTTGTATTGTGGAAACTAGAGAAGTTGTTGATGGGATGTAGCAGGACTCCTGGCTGTCTAGGAGACCTGAGATGGAGATGTAGTGATACAGTGCCCCATATCATATTACCTGCATGAAGAACAGCCTGAAACAATATCAGCAGATATATATATATGTATATATATATATATATATATATGCCTGGTAATCAATATATATATATATTCTTATATATATTCATATATATATATATATAAGCTAATAAAATTTACTACAAAAGCAGAAAATAACTATGCCAAGTAGACAGCTAGACACATCCTCCCTGCTTAGATGTCCTTGTTACCCTCTAGCTTGGAGAACCATCTCCCTGAACCAGAACCAGGTGATCCTTATTGTTTCTTTCTATGCTGTTTGATGAACTGGAAGAAAAAAACCCTACTTTTAAAGCAGCCTCTTGCTTTACAAGGACAGCAGTCTACCTAATTTGCTCTATACACCTTAGACTTACATATGCCTCTAGTCTGACTTGACTTAAATGCTTTCACACAAAACAGGGCTGTGTCTTCTGGCAAAGATTCTTTTCTCTTATACTTGGGCTAGGTTGTAAACTGTGATCCTGCCTTTCTAGACAATGTTGATGACCAGGAGGTAATCAGTAGTTCCAACAGGAACCTTCTAGGGCTTGTGCAGTCCATAAGATAACTAGGCACGACAGCAGTACCTATGAGATTATCTAATGCTAGTGTGCCACACATTCTATGCCTTGGTCAATATTTGTTGGAATGTGTGAGTCGAGAGCACAGAAAAAGATCAATAAAATAGTGTGCTACAAAGTCAATGAGTGGCACAGAAAAAAATTAACAAGCAGACCTATGAACAAGAAATGATTACATAGAAAGAAGAGAAAATTGAATAAGGTACATATGGCCAGAGAAGTGGTACTGGAAGAAATATCAGAGAGTCCAATCATCATAATGGAGAACATCATTATGAAAGCAACTGGAAACTTTTACTGAATGACTACCCTGAAACAGATGAAACATATCTGTAACATCAGAAGACATTCTGTGTTTTAGGGTTAACAAAGAAAATGCCAAAGGTCTTTCAGATGGAAGAATAGGAACAGAGGCTCCAGGTCCCAAAAACTTACCAAGTTGTCCACTGGAATAGCTTACATATCTCCTTTCTTCCTCCAACTTTCTTGTGGTAAATGCTAATTCTCTGAGGAAAATTCACAGAGCTGTGAAAGCCAAAGCATTGTTTCACACTTGCCATAGATACTGGTTAATTTCTTAAAGCAAAAAAAAAAAAACCTTTACAGAAAATAACATATAGAGAAGTTACTGAGTTTTCCTGCTGCCAAACTTAGTTTTAAAACATGATTTTCAGATTATAAAGTAGGGAGGGAGGAGAATGTGAAAGGAGTGACACTGGTTCTTTATTCATAAATTGCTTTCTCATATGGCAACCCCTTTGTACAACTACTTTAAAATAATAAAAAAATTCAAAATGAAATATACATATGATAATCATTTTTGATGATTTTGATGATGGAAATAAGAAAAATCTGAAGTGCTATCTCTCTTCAGTATTAATCAGAAATAGTAGTATGCCAATCTTAAATCTCTGGGATCAAATAGTTTGTGTTTAAATTATACTTAATGAATACTGATGCAGTGCTTGCTATTTGATAAACATTTTTCTAAGCCTAAATTTGCTGCATTAGAATAAGTTTAAGTTGTAAAAATTCCAACTTACATAATTATCATAACAGCATTTCAACATAAGTGAATATGCCTCTATATTCTATAATAAGCAACCAAAATAGAAAGAGTTGAAAGTACATGGAAGCTCACAGTAGATGAGGACAAGGGCTAAATTGTGAATTTTTATCTGTTTCTAAAGTTGAGCCTCTTATCTATATTATTCTGCCATTCCCATCCCAAATTTGAACGTTAGAATTTATTAAACACTTCTAAGAGGCATCTCTGTCACATAGATGGATGATAGAAAATCAGATCTATAGATAGATGATAGACATAAAAATTAATATATATAAGAATATATGACAAATCTACACGTAGATACATATACACTTTTAATTAAATAAATACATATAATGTTAGGGGCCAAAAATGTAAAAATAGTAGTCAGATGCTACTATTTTTCTACTATTTTCTGTGTGTAGTAGTTCAAACAAAGTAATTTAATTTTAACTAGCCTAACTCAATTCTCATTCTTATAAACATATCACTAGATGTAACAGTATTTCTGTAAGGTTTCTCCATTTTACTATCTAGGCAACCCAGCCTAGGAAGACTAGGGACTTACAATCTATATAGTCATCCAATAATGAGGAATAAAATCCCAAGATTCAAAAATAAATATTTAAGAGCTATTTATACCTCCTGGTATTCAGATCAATGAAAGATAGTTGTGATCTGCTCCATTAGAAAGGAGTTTCCAGGAGGAAGTCAGATTTGACTTTTAAAAACATCATACACATTGAATTTCTATATATTCTTGAATACTGAGAATTTACACACACACACACACACACACACACACATTCTAGAATTCTGAAAAATGAGTTGAGCTTGGGACTATATACTTCCTACAAATAAGCTGGGAGAGACATCATGACCAAAGTTCAGAGATATTCTTGGTTATTGTAGAAAGAGGAGGACATAAATTTAGGTAAATCAGGTGAAACCCTATTAAGGAAGCTCTGAAAAATAGCAGAAGGGTTTGGATTTAATGTGATAAGAAATAAGGCTGTGAAGGTTGTCGAGAGGCTGAAGACATGATAAAAACAGTGCTTGGGAAAGATTAATCTGTCAACAGTTTTCAGGATGGATGCTATTTTAAAGGCTGTATATTGTTATAGTACTTTATGTTTCCTTGGGGGTGTTTTGTGTATATTTTTCTCTCCTGTCTCAGATTATAAACTTCTTTAAGACAAAGCCCATGCTTTGATCTTAGTCTTTCAATTTCCCACAGTATTTAATCCAGTGCTGGATGGTTAGTCTTAATGATCTTGAGTATAGAAAAAGCTACCTAATAATAGGAAATATTCAAATATTCTGGTTTAGCAACAACATTTTCCCTCGGGATAATTGAAAAGATGTAGGTTTTGTGATGTGCCTGTTTACTTGTCTATTTTTCTGAGTCAGAGATTTTGGAACCTTAGATCTAGTGGCATAACCAGTTATTTTAAAGGAGGAGAAGGTTAAAAGGGAAGAATGAGAGGACATTGCTCACATGAGCAATGTGCATGAGGCTCCAACGATATTAGGAAATTCCTTTTATTCCTGTGTGCATAGTTAATTAAATCATGTGGTTAACCACAGAAACTGGAAAACAAATGTTCACAAAGATAGATTGCGCAGTTTTGTGTCTATATCAAAACCTGAAGACTTTCTTTCCCACATTCCAATTCTGCTCTTTGGGAGGAAGCAGATATGTATATTACTATTATTAGTACATCTTGGGCTGCAACATCACTGATAGGCGTGTGTGTGTGTGTGTGTGTGTGTGTGTGTGTGTGTTGTGTGTGTGTGTGTGTGTGTGTGTGTGTGTGTGTGTGTGTGTGTGTGTGCACATGTGTTGGTGTGCTCACTCTCGCCAGTTCTGGAGCTTGAACTCACAGCTCAGACCTGCTCCTTTCACTTTTTCTGCTGAAGACAAAGTGCTCTACCACTTGAGCCTCAGCTGTGTTTTCAGCTTTTTGGAGGGCTAGCTAGTTGGAAATAAGGATATCAGGACTTTCCTCTCTGAGGTGTCTTCAAACTATAATCCTCACATCTCAGCCTCTTGTGCTGCTAGGAAAACAGGCATGAGACTCTGGTGCATGGCTGTGATAAATATTTCCATATCTTGATTAATGATGTCTGTTCTGATACAGGGTAAGTAAAAGACATCACAATTTTTCTCAAGCTCATCTTAGACCACATTGGATTGGCTAGTCTCAAACATTTGTTGCATGAAAGAATCAAGACTGGAATCACATATTTACGTTTTCTGCCCCATCCACCAAATCTCACAGGTGATTTTTGTTTAAGACAGTGGGGTTCTTCATTTGTCTCCATCCCTCTAAAGCATAAAGTAATATCTAAATGTATTCAAAGTACATAATATATATAAAGCTTACATAAAATTATACATAAGTATATAAGTGTTTATAAAAGTTCTTTTCTGGGTATATTTAGGGGAAAAAGCAAAGATTCCTTTGCCAAAATAAGATTAATTTTCAGACCTTTGTGATACTAGATTTGCCAAAGGGAAAATTCCTGGATACCCTCTGGAATAGGCTGGTACTTATAGATGTGGTAGTAGTCCACACCTCATAATGTCTGCAGTGTTTCATGCATACCTTTCAAGCCTCATACATACATACACACTTCTGCACACACACACACACACACACACACACACACACACACACACATCTGCTGGGTACATGTAGCATCTTTGTTTCCATAATTTCTTTATGATCATGGTTGTTCCTACTTAGATAATCTCCTCCACCTCCACAGTGGTACTCTTGGTAATGGGAAGTTCAGCTAGTGGTATAGTTTATATCACCATATACCGTCGGTTAATGGCTGCTTTATTAGGCATCTCTAGTGAGATGATGGGCCATTGGAGAGTATTAACACCTGGATTTACAGTCTTAGTGATGGAGCACATCGAAGATCTTTACTAAGCCAAATTACTCAATAACATCTTAGAAACATAAATAATCAAGAAGCCTCATTTTCAAGCCTAAAAGCCAGGAGTCTGTCTTGCTAATTGACCATGATGGAGTTATAATAGTGAAATACAACACAGAAAAACTCCCTGGAAGGCTGCCTTGAGCATATAACATCCATAAAGCAATGGTGATCCCATTTCAAGCCCCAAGATCTTATGAAGGGCTCCTACAAGGCAAGCCCATGTTTTGAGATGCAGCTCTATGGGGAAGTGTTTTAAGTGTCTAGTTATTTCACAGAATACATTGAGAAGAGCTATCTTCATGTAATTAAATGTGAGCTCCAAGGAATTTTCAAAATGATTTTTAGGCTTTTTGGAATTAATTTATGGGCTTTGATTACCCAATAAGATTGGTTAATACATCAAGTAAATATCATAAATTAAAGCAGCCTAGATTAGGCTACAGTAGATTAGAATAGGATTGAATCAAATAGAAGAATAGAATAAAATGAAATGAAATAGAGTGATAGAACAGAATTGAAAGGATAGGATAATAGTATCTGAATGGATTCAGACAATTAATTCTAAAACTAAATAGCTTTCAAGCATACAATCAAAATAACATATACATATATGATTAACCTATAAACTATGAGTGCTTATTTTAATCAATGCCAAAGATAATAATAATTACTAATTTCCCTAGTGTGAAACATTTTGATTATAAAATAATTGATTCTCAAAATGTAAAAAAGAAAAGTATTGGTTCATTTTATTGATTATAAAACTGTAGCTTACATAGCCTCTGGCTAAATGAGAGACGGCATATATACGTCTGTTTCTGGTTTTGTTCCTAAGCTTAAGATGATCCAATACTTGTACTGCTTGGCCCATTCCAGTTGTGCACAGTAATGGTCTATTATACTGTTTTACGGGTTTGAAGTGAATAGAAAGAATTACAAGTATGCTTTTCTCTTCATGTTAATGTCAGTCAGTTATGCTCTTTACTATTGGTCATATAATGACCTACTGGTATCAATTACTTTCAAACCGATACTTATATCACATCCTACATTAATTACTATACAATTAATCAGCAATTACATTTTTAAGATAATGGCATTCCAAAATTTCCACATGCCAAACATTGTGTCATGCTTCTAAAGCACTATGGATTCTAAACGTACTATGCATTTATTCTAGAATGGAAAGAAACTGCATTACTCTAAGAAACTGATAAGTTGTTGGGTGCTTTTTACTAGACTTGGGCTCTTTCTCATATTATATGTAATCATACATATTATCACCAGGGATGGATATCAATTGTAAGTTCTTATTACTGCAAATGTTTCTCTGGCTCTTTGCTGACTTGTAAGTGTAAACCCTGAGGTATCACCTATCATTTATCTTTTTCCCTCACTTGTCTTCCTTTTGTACTTATACACTTTCCCTTATGTTTAGGTATGGTCTTGAAATTCTTCATTAATGATGGTAGACAGCAGCATAGAATAATGCTGAGCCAGAATTCTGGACATAGTCATCAATATCTTCAATCTTTTAAATACTTGGAAAAAAACATTAGCCATCCCCAAACTCCCCAGGAACCATTGTTTCAGGCCTATAATCCTAGCTACTCAAGAGGCTGAGATCTGAGGATTGCAGTATAAAAGCCAACCTGGAAAGCAAAGTCCATGAAACTCTTATCTCCAATAAATCACCAAAAAGTCTGAAGTGAAGCTGTAGTTTAAATGGTAGAATGCCAGCCTTAAACAGAGGGTCAAGGCACAGTGTCCAGACACTGAGTTCCAGCCTTGCTACACAGTCCTAGTGTCTTTTGTTACATGGAATAAAATAGAGTGAATATAAGAATAGACTCATTTTTTGCAATACTTTAATGGGAAGGTCGCCGACAAATGTGATTGCCATTTAATATGAAGGTAGCACAGGAGGGAATGCAAATAGAATAAGTCATCACCTCATAAAGGAATGAAGGGGCACAATTTTAAGAAGCAATAAGGGACAGGCACCAGAGGAATTTATGTTAGAGTTTTTCAGAGAGAGTAATTAATACATTGCATATGAAATCAACCCATCGAGGGATGCAATGGAAGTAATTAGTATGAAGTTTTAATAAAGGAGCTAGACATGTATTTAGAGGAAAGAGAATGGTATGATGTACAATTAATAACTCTGAGCCTGGGCTGAAGCATATAGGACATAGGCTTTCTGGCTGCTTTTCCCTATTCACCCATCAGCCAGTCAACTAAGAATGTGCCTTAGTGAACATTTTCTACAGCAGGCTCCCAGGAGTGACTTGTCTGTGGAAATCAGGGAAATCTAAAAACAGCTCTTTTCTGTTTCAGAAACGTAAATGAACCTTCTATGGAAAGCAAGGTGTGAAAAGCTTTAGACAAACTCATTACAAGCTCCAGCACACACTTAGTGAATGGAATTGTGACTTTGAACCTCATACTGCCCAGTGTCCCTGGGGGCCAGGAATAATAGATAAAGTACAAAGAGAGGACACACAATTAAATATTGTAAATGAATGGCAGGATGGCTCATACTGAACTGTCATTCTTACTCTGTCCCTGCTCAAAGATATACTAGAAGAGATGATGAGCATAAAGTGTGGCTGTGTATAGTCTCTTGATTTGAGCAAAGGTCCTCAACCACTTGAGTGAAAATTTACGAATTAGTGAACATGGCTGGTAAAACTTGTGACTGGTGGTCAACTTTAGTAAACCTATCTAATCAGACATATGACTTCTTAAGGAAAAGTTTAGTCAACTTTACTAACTCCATTTTGTTCCTACAAATGATCCACTAGGTAAAACACATGCTATTCTTGATTGAACTGCTTGCATGAGGTTTAGTTGTAGCTCTGTTGTGAGAATTGAGAATTAGTTAAGATCTTTCAAGGTTTAGAGAAGCAGTGAGCTAACTAAGCAATATCTACTATTCCCCCAATAATATTCATAGTAATTTCAACATCTACTATTTGTCACCAGAAAGTTTTGGAAATAATAGTTTTTGATGTCTGGATTCCATAATGATACCTATCTATCTATAAAAATAGCTAAATAATACTGATGACTTTATCAAATTTGTTACTCATTCAATATGTTTATTTATTTGCCACAAAAAACAAGATGGTAGATTTTAATAACATCAACAGATTAAAAAAAAAACTGCAGTAAGAGCTAGTAAGTGCCAAAGCTAAAATTGCAAGCAAGATTTTCCAAATGCCAGTCAGTCAAATGCACTTTACCTTGCTGTTCTTTGAAAGCAAGTTGCCCATAAAATTAATTATGAAGTGAGAAATTCTGGCAAGTCACCTTACTTTCTTTTTCACAATG
Source organism: Dipodomys merriami (assembly GCF_024711535.1). Taxonomy (NCBI): domain Eukaryota; kingdom Metazoa; phylum Chordata; class Mammalia; order Rodentia; family Heteromyidae; genus Dipodomys; species Dipodomys merriami. Next base: position 25,800 of record NW_027204360.1, read on the forward strand.
GAATAAGCAGCTCTATATGTGGTTATGTATACTGTGTTAATCAAAATGAAGACATTGTAATTTGTTATTTAACTAAAGCACAAATCACAATTTGTTTGGTAAAAGATTATAATACAAGTTACAATTTCTATGAAAAAAATATCAGGGGTTCTCATTTGGCACACAAAATGAGAAAATGTAAGAAAGGAAATCAGATCTTTTTTCCTTGTCTCTATATCTTTTTCCCATGAGTGTAATTTTAAGCATTGTATCATGTGAGAGAAAAGATACTTTAATCTTCCTTAAGCATAATATGTACATAAAAGTACATTTTATATACTAGTCAAGGCAAGTATTCATAACTGAAAAATAAGCAAAACAGTTTGAAAAAATGAGAGATATTTCAATTGGATTTAATAATGATTAAATCCAGGATTAACAAGAACCAGACTAAACAATAAAATACTTTACTTTGTCTTAGGAAACTAAATATTGAACAGAAAACATGTAGATAATCATCATGGAAAACAAGATATTGTTGTTTTTTTTTTTCATTCCTTCATCCTTTTTTTTTTTTTTGTCCATCGTGGGGCTTGAACTCTGGGCCTGGGTGCTGTCCCAGTGCTCTTCAGCTCAAGACAAGCACTCTACTGCTTGAGCCATAGCGCCACTTTTGGTTTTCTATTGTTTTATTGGATATAAGATTCTCAAGGACTTTCCTGCCTGGGCTGGCTTTGAATCACAATCCTCAAATCTCAGCCTCCTAAGTAGCTAGGATTACAGGCATGAGCTTGGGCATGCGCCCAACTCCATTTCTTTATTGATCAAGTACTTACTCAATACTAACTATATGATCACAACAGTAGATGTGTGCTAAGAGTATGTGGAGCCATTGGACAGGATGCTATCCTCAATTTATATGAATTGCTATGAGGAAACACAAACTAGTGACCAGAAATAAATGTCTGCAGAAGTACATAATAATAAGGGAATGCAAAGTGCTGGGGAATGTAAAGTGATAGAAATGACATTTCTGCTGGTATTTCTGATATATGAAAAAGAAAGGAAGACATCTGAAGAAGATATGGAGAATGTGTGTTCCTTGCTTATAGGTTAGTGTCTGTAAAGGATTTAAGGTGGAGAAAAGCTTATTTTCTTTTAAGAAGTATTGGAAGCCAATATCAGAGTATGGTAAAGAATGGGGAAAATGTGTGTGTTTGGGGAAAAGGGATTGTGAGACAGAAGTCACAAACACATGGCTCGGTAGCAGAACTACATGACTCTGTTTGGAGACAGAATCCATGACAAAACAGAGAAAGCAGAAAAGTGTTTACTACAAAATTCATACTGGCTTGGTGTGCTAAAATGATAGAAGTGCAATGGGAAGATTCTGAATAGACTTTGATTTTAGAATGTAGACAATTTCTCTCTGACAGACACTGTTAGATGAAATGCTTTGTACATTTTATTGATTTTAATTAGCATATATCAATAATACATGGGTTTTATAGTGATCATTTTGTAGATGCATGAAGTGTACTTTGAAATATTTCGCTCACTCTTCTATATTCCTTTAATTCCATTCCTAACTCCTCAACTTTTTCAAATAGTATTCGAAGCATGTCATTATGATATCATCACATATATGTAGCACACTACAATCTGCTTCATTTCCAATACCCTCTTATGCCCTCCCCCTCCCACTGACTCCCCTCTGACAGTTGGACATCCATGCTCTTGTTCTATTGCCATCATCATTATTGTAGGTCAAAATCCCACATGAATTGAAGTTTCAGCTTGGTTTCTTTGGTTCACCTTGAGTTTTTATTATTTTTTGATGAAGGAATTAGCCCTAATATTAGGATTTTTTCTAGATGTCATAAAGGGATCATTCAAGTTAAGGAATGGAGGGATTTTTGAAAGATCTTAAATCTTTATTGGGAAATTTGGTTCTGCTTTACTCCCAAAGACTCAAAAGAACCTGCAGCCCTGAGTTTCCTTCTTAAATATATATTTTTCCTGATTTGTAATATATGAGTGTCATATTCTTGAGAGCAATCTTCTGAGAGATATGAAGTTACAAGGAAAATCCAAGTACTAAACACAGAGATAATCATGTGAGCGGGGCCCCTATGGCTTACACCTGTAGTAATCCTACCTACTCAGGAGGATCATGGTTCAAAGCAAGAAAGTCTGTGAGGTTCTTATCTCCAATAAACCACCAGAAAACCGGAAGTGGTAGTGTGGCTCAAGTGATAGAGTGCTAGCCTTGAGCTGATGAGCTGAGGGACAGTGCCCAGGTCCAGAGTTCAAGCCCCATGACTGCTTGACATAAAGAAACAAGAAAAAGAAATAATCATGTGAAAAGAAACAATAACTTCCAAGGCCACTCAGTAGCTCAGACTAATTTTAGCACTTTGTAAATGAATAGACTACTCAGTAGATGAAAAGAAAAGCTTATATTTTTAAGTACCTGAAAGAAGACTGATAAGAGTTAGAAGGAAATAGAATAGGAAATAGGAAACTACGAGCATAGCGCTAAAACAGAGTAAGAAACATCGACTCATACAAAACATTGGTTCTCACTACAAATCATATGGAAAATGAACTATATAACTTGTAGGGAGGTTGGGAGGCAAAAACAGGAGAAAGTGAGGGCAGGGGTGACACTGTTAAAAAAAAATAGATTCAAGCCCAGTGTCAATGGTTTACAACTGTAACACTAGCTAATCAGGGAGGCTGAGATCTGAGGCTCCTGGTTCAAAGCCAGCCCAGGCACAAACATATATGAGACACTTATCGCCATAAACTATTCAACAAACCAGAAGTTGCACTGTGGCTCAAGTGGTAGAGCGCTAATCTTGACTTGAAAAGCTGAGGGACAGTGCCCAGGCTCAGAGTTCAAGCCCCACCCCCGACACACACACAAAAATAGTAATGCACTCATTACCTGACCTATGTTTCCATAATCCTACTTACTTCACTTTTACAATATAAATAAATAAATAAATAATAATGAAATAAAAGGATATATTAAACAAAAAATACCCTTGGATAAAAGTAAAGTTTGAATGAACCAAGTATCTTTTTTTATTGTGAAAATACTGTACAGAGGGGTTACAATTACATGGGCAAGCATTGTAGCCTCCTCCTTTGTTTCCCCTTCCCATCCCTTCCCATCCTCCCCTTCCCCCCCCAACAAATCCTCCTTCCCCCATTCCCGCCCCCCCCCACCAAACTTGCAAAGTTCATTTTTCAACATAACGTCTTGTACATCTCATTGTTGCAATGGGCCCACCTATATCCCTGTTTTAATCATTTGTTTTTTTTCCCTTCCCCTTCACAAATTATATCAACATCATATACAGTGAAAGCAGGGGTTATACTGTGGGGGAGGGACATACAAAGCAACAAAGAAATAATCTTATACACGTGTTAGAAACAATCACATGAAAGAAAAAACAACATTTGAATACATATCTTAGGGTTCATCTTTCTAACATCAACTTATCTGACCTTTCCTGCTTGAATCAGACATATACTAGTTGTCACACACACACACACACACACACACACACACACACACACACACACACACATACACACACACCTACTTAGAAAGGCCTGTGGGTAACCAATGGTACTTTGGCCTATCTTCCAAGAATGCAACTACCCTTCCCTGTCCTAGCAAATGCTAAAGAAAACACTGGCACATTACAGATGACCCAGTGGCCTCTTATCTCACTGGAGTCAATGCTATGCCAGGTTTTACTCAAATATTTACTACATACATGCTTCCTGTTTTCTAAGGGCTACCCAGAAATGGTTCCCAGAAGAATGTTTGCTCTGCAGAGCGAGCTTCCTAACAGGTTGAATGAAAGAATTGATCTTAAATAGTCAGTTATTTGTGACAGGTCAGTTTCTGCTCAAATCATTACAGACATTGTAAAAAAAAAGTTGTTTCACTATTTGTAGGAATAGTTTTATCTTTATTAATTTTGTAAAAAAAAAATCATGAATTACAAGATGACAAATACCACAATTTAAGTTGTTCTTTCCCATGGAAAGCGACAAAAATAAGAACAGTTAGAAAAAGTAAAATAAAAAGGAAGTTACCTGATCTAATTTTTGTACTAGGGATTTATGTGTATAAAAAATAAGCCAAAAATCTTGTTTAAAAACATCTCGACTTATAGCTTAATTCTTTTATTGACAATAAACAAAAAATAAATAAGAGGCTATAAAATGTTACATTTACTGTACGAATGAATATATTAATGAGAAAAAATAAAGCTGGAAAATATTGACAAATTTCTCTTTGAACAGGAGTGAAATGCCCAGTGAAGTGGTGGTTTGCGCTTCCATTTATAAAATGTGTCTTTTTTGCATAAATATTATTGTATTGTCATTATTAAATATTGTTGTTATATTACCATACAAATGACTCTGAATTTAATGAGTCCTTTTATGTGCTCAGGATGCTAGAATTGTAGTAAGTTGTATTCTTTCTGTTTGGAAAGAACAAACAAGGCAAGCATTCACTACAAAGTAACTTCAGGAAACTCATAGCTAACTTACCCAGCTGCCTCTCACTTTGCCACACAAACCCTTCTTGTTGTCTCAGCAGAGAATTAAATACACTAATATAAGTAAAGTAAATGCAAATCTAAGGGTAAACTTCAAACACTATGGATTTTGTTTTTAAGTTCAAAAACATATTCATATTAAGCTTTTGACAAGATTTTTATAATACTTAATTTTAGTATCTGACATATAATAAGTTAAGGATAGTAATTTTGGGTATATGAATTATACATTTTAGTGTGTTCTTCCTACTTCTAATTAACCAATAATAGAAGAATAGGCTTCAACAAAAATTTAGGAATATATATATGTATATATATATAGTCCCATCATAGCATTCTTTCTTTATTTCAATAACATGATCTGCATATACTGCAAACTTCAAGTGTGTTGTATGGAGTCCCTGGGTTGTTATATTTTGGCTCGTTGGCTTACCTGTACAACTACACTATTGATGTCATCTCCATGCTTTGTAATCTTCCTAAGACCTGCTGAGTGTGTAGCCCGCCCTAGGACTTAGACAAGACCTAGACTCTAGTTCAAAAGTCAGGAGGCAGCAGGTTTGTGTTTTCTGCTGAGTTGTAGGGAACATGCTGATTGTTGTCAAGAAAGGAAGGTGAATCAGTCAAAGGTCTGCACTGAGTGAGAGGAGGAAACTTCATGAAAGGCAGGTTACAAAGGCAAGTGAGAAGCTAATGCATTCCATTCATGCTGCACTCTGGAGGAAGTAAGAAGTTGGTTTGGATTCTTTGATTGGAAGGAAGGAAGCTGTGGAGGGGCAGAGCAGGCAACCACCTGCTGAGGACCATCAAGAAGCCACACTGTTCCCCAGTCCCTTAGCTCTCCCACTCAGGTCTCTCATTTTCCTGCTCAATGCCGCAGAACCTCAAATTTCATATGAAGACTAACTGGTTCAAAGAAGACAGACCAGAGTTGCTAGATTGTAACTTCAATGTTTTCCCATTTTGCTCCTTCCCATTTGCAAGTTCTAACTTAAGAGTCCAGTGGAAGAGTAAGTATAGTGCTTCTTTATTCTCTGTTTCATAGTGGTTCACGGAAAAATCACTGT
>NW_027204361.1:0-31430 GCF_024711535.1 Dipodomys merriami
ACTAAACCTAACTCTAAACCTAAACCTCATCCTAACCCTAACCCTAACAATAACCCTAACCCTAACCTTAACCCTACCCTAATCCTACCCCTAACCCTATCACTAAACCTAACCCTAACCATAACCATAACCATAACCATAACCCTCACCCTAACCCTAACCTCACCCTAACACTAATCCTAATCCTCCCTCTCACCCTAGTCCTCACCCTAACTCTAACCCTCATCCTCACCCTAAACCTCACCCTAACCCTAAACTTAACCTGAACACTGACTCTCACCCTAATCCTAACCCTAACCCTAACCCTCACCCTTACCATAACCCTCACCCTAGGCCTAACCCTCATCTTTACCCTTACCGTCACCCCACCTTAACCCTCACCCTAACCCTAACCCTCACCCTAACCATAACCCTAACCCTAACTCTACCCTGAAACCTCACCCTAACCCTAACCCTAACACTAACACTAACACTAAAAACCTCACCATAAACTTAACCCTAACCGTCACCCTCACCGTAACCCTAACCATAACCCTAACAATAACCCTAACCCTAACCTTAATCCTAACCCTCACCCTCACCCTAACCCTAATTCTAACCCTAACCCTCACCCTAACCCAAACCCTCACCCTTCCGTATCGATTACCCTCACCGTAACCCTAACCCTAACCCTCACCCACATGCTGGGCCTAAGACTAAACCAAAGCCTAAGCCTAACCCTAAACCGAACCCTCTTGCTAACCCTAACCCTAACACTAACGCTAACTCTAACCCTAAACCTCACCCTTACCCTAAGCCTAACTCTAGCCCGGACCCTAAACCTAAACCTCATCCTAACCCTAACCCTAACAATAACCCTAACCATAACCTTAACCCTCCCCTGACCCTAAACCTAACCCTAACACTAAACCTGAACCTAACCCTATCCTTAACCTAACCATACCCCTCACTAACCCTAACCTCACCCTAACACTAAACCTAGTCCTCACCCTCACCCTAGCACTCACCCTAACCCTAACTCTCATCCTCACCCTAACCGTAACCCTCACCCTTACCATAACCCTCACCCTAGGCCTAATCCTCATCTTTACCCTTACCATCACCCCCACCTTAACCCTCACCGTAACCCTAACCCTCATGTTGACCCGCACTGTAAACCTAACTCTACCCCTAAACATCACCATCACCCTAACCCTAACTCTAACCCTAACCCTAACACTAAAAACCTCACCCTAAACTTAACCCTAACCCTCACCCTCACCGTAACCATAACCCTAACCCTAACCCTAACAATAACCCTAACCCTAACCCTAATCCTAACCCTAACCCTAACCCTCACCCTTCCGTAAGCATAACCCTCACCCTAAACCTAATCCTAAACCTAACCCTCATCATAACCCTCCCCATAACCCCAATCCTAACCCTCACCCTAACCCTAACCCTCACCCTCACCCTCACCCTCACTGTAAGTCTAACCCTAACCCTAACAATAACACTAATCCTAAACCTAAATTAACACTAACCCTAATCCTAACACTCACCCTCACCCTACACCTAATTCTAACCCTCACCCTCACCATAACCCTAACCCTAACGTCATGGTAACACTAACTCTCATCCTAACACTCACCCTAACCCTAACCCTAACACTAAACCTCACCCAAACACTAACCCTAAAAATCACCATCACCCTAGCCCACACCCTAACATTAATCATAACCCTAATCCTTATCCTAACCCTCATACTAACCCTAGCCCTCACCCGAACCCTAACCCTAACCCTAAATTTAACCCAAACCCTATCTTTCTCCCTAAACCTAACCCTAACCCTCACCCTAACCCTAACCTTCACCCTCACCCTAACACTCACGCTAAACTTAACCCTCATCCTCACCCTAACCATCACCCTTATGGTAAAACTCACACTCAGCCTAAACCTCACAATTACCCTCCACATCACCCCCTCCCTAACCCTCACCCTAACCCTAACCCTCACCCTAACCCTCACCCTAACCCTCACCCTAACCCTAACTCTACCCCTAAACCTCACCCTCATCCTAACCCTAATCATAACACTAACCCGAAACCTCGCCCTAACCCTAACCCTAACCTTCACCCTCACATTCACCCTCACCCTAACCCTAAATCTAACACTAACCCTCACCCTAACCCTCACCCTCAGACTCAACCTAATTCTAACTCTAACCCTAACACTCATCCTAACCCTCACCCTAACCCTAACCCTCACCCTCACACGCACCCTAACCCTAACCCTAACACTCAACCTAACGCTAACCCTCGCCCTCACCATAACCCTTACCCCAACCCTCACCCTAACCCTAAACTTAACCCGAACACTAACCCTCACCCTAACCCTAACCCTCAACCTCAAATTCACCCTCAGCCTAATCCTAAGCCTAACCCTAAACCTAAACCTAACACACACGTTCACCCTCACCCTAAACCTAATCCTAACCCTAAACCTAACCCTCACCCTCACCCTAACCCTAAAACTAACCCTAACCATAACCCTCACCCTAACCACCCCCCTAACCCTATATCTAAACTGAAACCTCACCCTCACCCAAACCCTAACCCTAACCCTAACCCTAAACCCCACCCTAATTTTAACCCTAAATCTCACCCTCATCCTCACTCTCAGCCTAACCCTAAGCTTAAGCCTAACCCTTACACCCTAACCCTTACACTCACCCACACCCTAACCCTAATCCTAACCCTAAACCTATCCCTAAACCACATCCTAACCCTGCCGCTCTCCCTAACCCTAACACTAACCCTAACCCTGAACTTCACCCTAACCCTCCCCCTAAAACTAACTCTAACCCTAAACCTCACACTCACCCTAACCCTAACCCTAAACCTAACCCCAAATCTCACCCTAAACCTCATCCTAACACTAACTCTCACCCTCACCCTCAAGCTCACCGTAACTGTAAACCTAACCCTAACAATAACACTAACCCTAACCATAACCCAATGTCTAACCATAACACTCAACCTCAAACTCAACCTCACTGCAAAATTAACCCTAACCATAACACTAACAATAACCAGAACCGTAAACCTAACCCTAATCCTCACCACCACCCTCAACCTCAGCCAAAACCTAACGCTAAACCTAACCCTAACCCTAAACCTAACCCTAAAACTAACCCTAACCCTAACCCTTAACCAAACCCTAATCCTCAGCCTCAACCTCACCCTAACCCAAACCCTAACCCTAACCCTAACCCTTACCCTAGCCCTAACCCTAACCCTAATCCTAACCCTAAACCTCATCCTAACCCTCACCCTCACCCTAACCCTAACCCTCACCCTAGCCCTCACTCTAACCCTAACACTAACCCTAACTCTAACCTTAAACCTCACTCTCACCCTAACCCTAATTGTAACACTAACCCTAAACCTAAACCTCATCCTAACCCCAACCCTAATCCTCACCCTCAACGTAACCTTAACCCTAACCCTAACCCTAACAATAAACCTAACTCTAACACTCACCCTAAACAGAACCCTCACCCTAACCCAAACCCTCACCCTAACACTTACCGTAACCCTAACACTAACTCTAACCCTAACCCTAACCCTCACAATAACCCTAACCCTAACCCTAAACCTCAACCTAACCCTCAACCTCACACTAACCTAACACTAACCCTAAACCTAAACCCCACCCTAACCCTAACCCTAACCCTCACCGCCAACCTCACCCTCACAGTAACTCTAATTCTAACCCTAACAATAATACTAACCCTAACCCTTACTATCCCCCTAACCCTAATCGTCACCCCCACCCTCACCCTCAGCCTAACCCTCACCCTAAGCCTAACCATCACCCTAACCCTCACACTCACCCTCACATGATACCTAATCCTAAACCTAACCATATCCCTAAAACTCAACCTAACCCTCATCCTCACCCAAACCCTAAACCTAAACCTGACTCTTACCCTCCCCCTAACCCTAACTCTACCCCTAAACCTCACCCTCACGCTAACTCTAACCATAACCCTAACCCTAAACCTCACCGTACACCTCACCCTAAACCTAACCCTCACCCTCACCCTCACCCTAACCTTAACTCTAACCCTAACCCTAACAATAACTTTAACCCTAACCCCCACCCTAACCCTAACCCTAATCCTAACCCTAACCCTCATCCTAACCCTTACCCTAAAACTAACCCTAACCCTTACCCTCACCCTCACCCTCACCCTAAACCAAACCCTAACCCAAAACCTCAACCTAACACTAACCCTCACCCTCACTGTAACCCTTACCCAATACTCATTCTAAACCTAAACATAACCGGAACCCTATCTCTCACCCTAAGCCTAAGCCTAACCCTCACCCTAACAATAACCCTCACCCTCACCATCACCCTAAGCCTAACCCTACCCCTAACCCTAAAAGTCACACTTACCCTAACCCTAAACCTAATCCTAATCCTAACCTTAACCCTAAACCTCACCTCACCCTAACCCTCACCTTAAGCCTAACTCTAACATTAATCCAAACCCTAACCCTAACCCTAAACTGCACCCTAACACTAACCGTAACCCTCATCCTCACCTTAGGCCTTACCCTAACCCTAACCCTCATCCTCACCCTAAACCTCACACGAACCCTAACACTAATCCTCAATCTAACCCTCACCCTCACACTCAGCCTAATCCTATCCCTCCCCGTAACACTAACGCTAACCCATTCAATAACCCTCACACTCAGCCTAACCCTCACCTTTACCTTACCATCACTCCCACCTTAACTGTCACCCTAAGCCTAACACTCACCCTAACCCTAACTCTACCCCTGAACCTCACCCTCACCCGAATCCTAACTCTAACCGTAACCCTAACACTAAATCTCACCTTAACCCTAACCCTCACCCTCAACCTCATTCTCAGCCTAAGCCTAAGCCTAACACTTACCCTAACCCTCACCCTCACCCAAGCCCTCACCTTAATCCTAATCCTAACCCTAACTCTCATCCTAACCCTCACCCTAAGCCTAAACCTAACAATCACCCTAACCCTAATCCACACCCCCACACTCACTCTCAGCCTTACCCTAAGCCTAAGCCTAATCCTAAGCCTAACCCTCACACTAACCCTCACCCTAACCCTAATCCTAACACTAACCCTAACCCTAACCCTTAACCTCAACCTAACCCTCACCCTAACCTTAACCCTAACACTTACCATAACCCTCAACGACACCCTAGCCTTCACCCTAACCCTCACCCTAACGGTAATCCTAACCCAAACCCTAAATCTAACCCTAAACCTCACACTCACCCTAACCCGTACCCTAACCCTAACCCTAAACCTCACTCTAAACCTAACACTAAACATAACTCCCACCCTCAGCCTCGCCCTCACCACAAACTTAACCCTAACCATAACACTAACAATAACCCTAACCCAAACCCTAACCCTCACCCTAACCATAACACTAACTCTAACCCAAAAACTCTGCCTAACCCTGCCCCTTAACCTAACTCTAACCCAAAACCTCACCCTCACCCTAACACTAACCCTAACCGTAATCCAAAACCTCACCCTAAACCTCAGCCTAACCCTAAACCTAACCCTCACCCTAATCCTAAGCCTAACCCTAACCCTCAAACTAAGCCTAACCTTCAAACTCAACGTAATCCTAACCCTAAATCACACCCTAACCCTAAACTCGAACCCTAACTCTCACTCTAACCCTACCCCTAACCCTTACCCTAACCCTAATCCTCACTCTCACCCTCACCCTAATCGTAAGCCTAACCCTAACCCTCAACCTAACCCTAACACTCACGCTCACCGTGACACTAACCCTTACACTCACCCTAACCCTTACCCTAATCCTATTCCTAACACCAAGGCTAACACTCACCAAAACCCTAAATCTAACACTAACACTAACCCTAACCTTCACCCTCAGCCTCACCCTAACCCTATCTCTAACATTAAACCTTACCCTCACCCTTACCCTAACCCTAAACCTAAACCTAAACGTCACCCTAACGCTAACCCTAAAACTCACCCTCACCCTAGCCCTCAATCTAAGACTAATCCTAACCCTAACCCTCATCCTACAACTCACACTAACATGAACCCTAACCCACACTGTAACCCTTACCCTAAACCTCTAACCCTAAACTTAACCCGAACCCTAACTCTCACCCTAACCCTAACCCTAACCCTCACCCTAACAATAACCCTCACCCTCACCATCACCCTCAGACTAAACCTAAGCCTAACCCTAACCCTAACCCTAAACCTCACACTCACCCTAACCGTAATCCAAATCCTAATCCTAACAAAAATCCTAACACTCACCCTCACCCTAACCCTAATCCTAAACCTAACCATCAACCTACCCCTAACCCTCACCCTCACCGTAACGCTATCCCTCATCCTAACCCTCACCCAAACCCTAACCCTATCCGTAAACCTTACCCTAAAACTAACCCTCACCCTCACCATCACCCTAGCCCCAAACCTAAACCTAATCCTAACCCTAATCCTCACCCTAACCCTAAACTTATCAGAACCCTAACTCTCACCCTATCCCTAACCCTAACCCTCACCCTAACCCTAACCCTATCCCTCACACTCACCCAAACCCTAACACTAATCCTAACCCTAACCCTAAACCTCACCCTCCCCCTAACCTCACCCTAACCCTAACCTAACCCTAACACTAATCCGAACCCTAACCCTCACCCTCAGCCTCACCCTAACCCTAAATCTAACCCTAAACCTCACATCACCCTAACCCTAAATCTAACCCTACCCCTAAATCTCACTACAAACCTAACCCTAAACGTCTCCCTAGCCCTTAGCCTAATCCTAACCCTAAAACTAACCCTAACCCTCACACTCAACCGCACCCTCACCCTCACAGTAACTCTAACCCTAACTCACACCCTAACCCTAAATCCCACACTAGCCCTAAACCTAACTCTCACCAGCACCCTCACCCTCATCATAACTCTAACCCTTACCCTAACAATAACACTAACCCTAACCCTAACCATCTCCCTAACCCTAATCCTCACCACCACCCTGACCCTTACCCTAAACCTAAGCCTAAGTCTAACCCTCAACCTAACCCACACACTCACGCTCACCCTAAACCTAAACCTAAACGTAACCCTATCCCAAAACCTCAAACTAACCCTCACACTCACCCTAACCCTAACACTAACCCTAACCCTAAACCTCACCCTATCCCACCCCCAAACCCTAACTCTAACCCTAAACCTCACCTTCACCCTAACCCTAACCCTAATCCTAAACCTCATTCTAACCCTAACCCTCACCCTCACCCTCAACTTCACTGTAATTCTAACCCTAAACCGAAAAATAAGAGTAACCCTAACACTCACCCTAACCCTAATCATAACCCTCAACCTCAGCCTCAACCTCACTGCAAATTTAACCCTAACCATAACACTAACAATAACCCTAACCCTAACACTAACACTAACCCTAAATCTAACCCTCAACCTAACCCTCCCCCTAAACCTAACTCTAACCCTAAACCTCACACTCACCCTAACCCTAATCCAAACACTAACCCTCAACCTAACCCTAACCCTAACCCTAACCCTCACCCTAACACTAACCCTAACTCTCACCCTCACCCTACCCCTCAACCTAACCCTAATACTAATTCTAAACCTCATCCTAACCCTCAACCTAACAATAACCCTAACCCTCACCATAACAATAATCCGCACCCTCACCATCACCCTCAGCCTAAAACTTAGCCTAACCCTAACCCTAAACTTAAAACTCACACTCACCCTAACCCTAACACTAATCCTATTACTAACCCTCACCCTCACCCTCACCATAACTCTAACCCTAACTCTAACAATAACACTAATCCCAACCCTAAAACAAACCCTAACACTAATCCTAAACCTAATCCTAACACTCACCCTCAACCTAACCCTAATCCTAACACTAACCCTCACCCGAACCATAACCCTAACCATAAACCTTACCCTAAAACTAACCCTAACCCTCACCCTCAAGCTAGCACTCACCCTAACGCTAATCCTAACCCTAATCCTCACCCTAAACCTAAACTAAACCTAAAGCTAACTCTCACACTAAACCTAAACCTAACCCTCAACCTAACCCTAACCCTCACCCTCACCCTCACCCTCACCCTAAGCCTAATGCTAACCCTAACCCTAACCCTCACACTCACCCTAACCCTAACCCTAATCCTAATCCTAACCCTAACCCTAAACCTCACCCTCACCCTAACCCTCAACCTAACCCTAACACGAACCGTAACCCTAACCCTCACCCTCAGCCTTATCCTAACCCTAACTCTAACACTAATCCTCACACTAAACCTAACCCTAACAAAAACCCTAAACCCTAAACCTCACCCTCACCCTAGCCCTTACACTAACACTAAACCTAACCCTGACCCTCATCCTCACACTCCCCCTAAACCTAACACTAACCCTCAACCTAACCCTAACCCTCACTCTCAAACTCACCCTCAGCTTAACCCTAAACCTAACCCTAACAAAAAAACTGACACTCACCCTAACCCTAATCCTATCCCTAATCCTAACCCTAACTCTGACCCCAAACCTAACCCTCACCCTCACCCTGACCATAATCCTAACCCTAACCCTCACCCTAACCCTAACCTAACACTAACCCTAACCCTAAACCTCAACCTAACCCTCCCCCTAACCCTAATTCTAACCCTAAACATCACACTCACCCTAACCCTAATCCAAACTCTAACCCTCAACCTAACCCTAACCTAACCCTAAACCTAAACCTCACCCTAACACTAACCCTAACTCTCACCCTCACCCTAGCCCTCAACCTAACCCTAATCCTAACTCTAAACCTCATCCCAACCCTCACCGTAACCCTAACTCTGAAACTCACCCTAACCCTAAACCTAACCCTAACCCTCAACTTAACCCTGACCCTCATGCTCAACTTAAGCCTACACTAACACTCAACCTAACCCTAAACTTAACCTGAACCCTAACTCTCACCCTAACATTAACCCTAAACCTCACCCTCACACTCACACTCAACCGCACCCTCACTCTCACAGTAACTCTAACCCTATCCCAAACCCTAACCCTAAACCTCACCCTAACCCTAACCCTAAAACTCACCCTCAACCTAGCCCTCACCCTAACCCTAATCCTAACCCTAACCCTCATCCTAACCCTCCCCATAACCCTAAAACTAACCCTCACCCTAACCCTAACCCTCATCCCCACCCTCACCCTCGGCCTAATCCTAAGCCTAACCCTAAGCCTAACCCTAAACCTAACCCTAACCCTCACACTCACCTGCACCCTCACCCTCACAGTAACTCTAAGCCTAACCCAAACCCTAACCCTAAACCTCACTCTAACCCTAACCCTAACCGTAATCAAAACCTCACCCTAAACCTCAACTTTACCCTAACCCTAAGGCTCACCCTAATCCTATGCCTAACCCTAACCCTCAACATAACCCTAACCCTCATGCTCACCGTAATCCTAACACTAACAATCACCCTAACACTAAACTTAACTCGAACCCTAACTCTCAAACTAACCCTATCCCTAAGACATACCCTAAACCCTAACCTTCACCCTCACCCTCACCCTAATCATAAGCCTAACCCTAACCCTCAACCTAACCCTAACACTCACGGTCACCGTAACCCTAACCCTCACACTCACCCAATACCTTACCCTAATCCTAATCCTAACACTAAGCCTAACCCTCACCCTCTCCCTCAGCCTCATCATAACCCTAACGCTAACACTAACACTAACCCTAAACCTAAACTTCAGCCTCAACCTAACCCTAACTCTCAGCCTCACCCTAACCCTAACCCTAACCCTAACCCTAAACCTCACCCTAATCCTAAACCTAAACCTCATCCTCAACCTAGCCCTCACCCTAACCCTAATCCTAAACCAAACCCTCATCCTAACCCTCACCGTAACAAAAACCCTAACCCTCACCCTAACAATAATCCACACCCTCACCCTCACTCTCAGCCTAAAACTTAGCCTAACCCTAACTCTAACCCTAAACCTCACACTCACCCTAACCCTAACACTAATCCTATTACTAACCCTCACCCTCACCTTACCATAACTCTAAACCTAACTCTAACAATAACACTAATCCTAACCCTAAACCTGACCCTAACCCTAATCCTAAACTTAATATTAACACTCAACCTCATCCTAACCCTAATCCTAACCCTAACCCTCACCCAAACCCTAACCCTAACCATAAACCTTACCCTAACACTAACCCTAACCCTCACCTGAACCCTAGCACTCACCCTAACCCTAATCCTAACCCTAATCCTAACCATAAACCTAAACTTAACCAAATGCTAACTCTCACACTAAACCTAAACCTAACCCTCAACCTAACCCTAACCCTCACCCTCACCCTCACCCTCACCCGAAGCCTAACCCTAACCCTAACCCTAACCCTCACACTCACCCTTACCCCAACCCTAATAGTAATCCTAACCCTAACCCTAAACCTCACCCTCACCCTAACCCTCACCCTAACCCTAACAATAACCCTAACCCTAACCCTCACCCTCAGGCATACCCTAACCCTAACTCTAATCGTAAACCCCACACTAAACCTAACCCTAACACAAACCCTAAACCTAAACCTCACCCTAACCCCAACCCTAAACCTCACCCTCACCCTAGCCCTTACACTAACACTAAACCTAAACCTGACCGTCATCCTCACACTCCCCCTAAACCTAACCTTAACCCTCACCTTAATCCTAACCCTCACTCTCAAACTCACCCTCAGCCTAACCCTAAGCTTAAGCCTAAACCTAACCATAACACACACTGGCCCTCAACCTGACCCTAATCCTATCCCTAACCCTAACCCTAACTCTAAACCTATCCCTAACCCTCACCCTCACCCTGACCCTAATCCTAACCCTAACCCTCACCCTAACCCTAACCTAACACTAAACCTAACCCTAACCCTCAATCTAACCCTCCCCCTAACCCTAACTCTAACCCTAAAACTCAACATAACCCTAACCCTAACCCTAACCCTAAACCTCACCCTAAAACTAACTCTAACACTCACCCTCACCCTAGCCCTCAACCTAACCCTAATCGTAACCCTAAACCTCATCCGAGCCCTCACCCTAACCCTAACCCTAAACCTCACCATAACCCGAACCCTAACCCTCCACCTCATGCTCGGCCTAGGCCTAAGCCTAAGCCTAAGCCTAACCCTAACCCTCACCCTATTCCTAACCCTAACACTAACGCTAACTCTAATGCTAAACCTCACCCTCACCCTACCCCTATCTCTAACCATGACCCCAAAAATAAACCTCATCCTAAACCTAACCCTAACCCACACCCTCACCCTCAGAGTAACCGTATAAACCTAACCCTAACCCTAACAATAATCCTAACCCTAAACCTAACAATAACCCTAATCCTAAACCTAATCCTAACACTCACCCTCACCCTAACCATAATCCTAACCCTAACCCTGACCCGAATCCTAACCCTAATCATAAACCTTACCCTTACACTAACCCTAACCCTCACCCTCACCCTAGCACTCACGCTAACCCTAATCCTCACCCTAACCCTAAACTTAACCGAATGCTAACTCTCACACTAAACCCAAAACTAACACTCAACCTAACCCTAACACTCACTCTCACCCTCACCCTCACCCTAAGCCTAACCCTAAACCTGAACCTAACCCTCACACTCACCCTCACCCTCACCCTAAGCCTAATCCTAATCCTAACCCTAAACCTCACCCTCACCCTAACCCTCAACCTAACCCTAACACTAACCCTAACACTAAACTGCACCCTCAGTCATACTCTAACCCTAAACCTCAAACTAAACCTAACCCTAACACAAACCCTAAACCTAAATCTCACCCTAACCCCAACCCTAAACCTCACCCTCACCCTAGCCCTTACCCTAACACTAAACCTAACCCTGACCCTCATCCTCATACTCCCCCTAAACCTAACCCTAACCCTCACCCTAACCCTAACCCTCACTCTCAAACTCACCCTCAGCCTAACCCTTAGCTTAAGCCTAAACCTAACCCTAACACGCACACTGACCCTCACCTTAACCCTAATCCTATCCCTAACCCTAACCCTAACTCTAACCCTAAACCTAACCCTCACACTCACCCTGACCCTAATCCTAACCCTAACCCTCACCCTAACCCTAACCTAACAATAACCCTAACCCTAACCCTCAACCTAAACCTCCCCCATCACTAACTCTAACTCTAAACCTCACACTCACCCTAACCCTAATCCAAACCCTAACCCTCAAACTAACCCTAATCCTAACTCTAAAGCTCATCCTAACCCTCACCCTAACCCTAACTCTGAAACTCACCCTAACCCTAAACCTAACCCTAACCCTCAACCTAACCCTAACCCTCACGCTCAACTTAAGCCTAACCCTAACCCTCAACCTAACTCTAAACTTAGCCTGAACCCTAACTCTCACCCTAACACTAACCGTAAACCTACCCTCACCCTCACACTCACCCGCACCCTCACCCTCACAGTACCTCTAACCCTATCCCAAAACCTAACCCTAAACCTCACCCTAACCCTAACCCTAAAACTCACCCTCAACCTAGCCCTCACCCTAACCCTAATCCTAACCCTAACCCTCATCCTAACCCTCCCCATAACCCTAAAACTAACCCTCACCCTAACCCTAACCCTCATCCGCACCCTCACCCTAAGCCTAATCCTAAGCCTAACCCTAAGCCTAACCCTAAACCTAACCCTAACCCTCACACTCACCTGGACTGTCACCGTCACAGTAACTCTAAGCCTAACCCAAACCCTAACCCTAAACCTCAATCTAACACTAACCCTAACCCTAATCGAAAACCTCACCCTAAAACTCACCTTTACCCTAACCTTAACACTCACCCTAATCCTCATCTTAACCCTAACCCTAACCCTAAACCTAGCCCTAACTCTAACACTAACCCTCAACCTAACCCTCAACCTAACGCTCACCCTAACCTTAACCCTAAAACTAACCCTAAATCTAACCCTCGACCTAACCCTCCAACTAACCCTAAACCTAACCCTAAACCTTACAATCACACTAACCCTAATCCTACACCTAAACCTAAACCTCACCCTAACCCTAAACCTAACCCTCACCCTCACCCTCAAACTCACCATAACTCTAACCCTAACCCTAACAATAATACTAATCCTAACCCTAAACCTAATCCTAACCCTAACCCTAATGCTAACACTCACCCTCACCCTAACCTTAACACTTACCCTCACCGTAACCCTAACCGTCAACCTAACCCTCACCCTAAACCTAACCCTAACCTTAAACCTTACCCTAACGCTAACCCTAATCCTCACCCTCACCCTATCCCTCAACCTAACCCTAATCGTAACCCTAATCCTCATCCTAACCCTCACCCTCACCCTAAATCTAACCCTCACCCTAAACCTAGCCCTAACCCTCACCCTAACCCGAAACTTAACCTGAATCCTAACTCTCAAGCTAACCCTAAACCTAACCCTCAACCTAAAGCTAATCCTCACCCTGACCCTCTCCCTCAACCGAACCCTAAGCCTAAGCCTGACCCTAACCCTCATCCTAACCCTCCCCCTAACCCTTACCCAAACAATCACCTTAACCCTAACCCTCACCCTCAACCTCACCCTCACCCTAACCCTAAGCCTAACCCTACCACACACTCACCCTCACCCTAACCCTAATCCTAACCCTTACCCTCACCCTCAACCTCACCCTCAGTGTAACCCTAAGCCTTATCCACTCACACTCATCCTAACGCTTACCCTAATCCTAATCCTAACCCCAACCCTCACCATCACCCTCAGCCTCACCTTAAGCCTAACTCTAACCCTAAACCTCACATTCACCCTAATCCTAACCCTAACCCTAACCCTAAAACTCACCCTCACCCTAGCCCTCACCCAAACCCTAATCCTAACCCTAACATTCATCCTAACACTCCCCATAACGCTAACCCTAACCTCACCCTAACCCTAATCCTAAACCTAACATTCATCCTAACACTCCCCATAACCCTAACCCTAACCATCATCCTAACCCTAACCCTCACACTCACACTCACAATCAGCCTAACCCTAAGCCTAACCTTAAACCTAACTCTAACCCTAACCCTCACCCTAACCCTAAACCTAAACCTAACACTAACCCTAACCCTAAGGCTTACACTTTAGCCTCACCCTAACCCTAACTCTAACACTAAACCTCACCCTCACATAACACCATCCCTAACCCTAACCTGCAACCTCACCCTAACCCTAACACTAACCCTAACTCTAACCCTAAACCTCACCCGCACCCTGACCCTAACCCTGACCCTAAAATTCAACCTAACCCTAACCTTCATCCTCACCCTCAACCTCACCGTAATTCTAGCCCTAACCCTAACAATAACACTAACTCTAACCCTAACCCTAACCCTCAACCTCAGCCTCACCCTCACTGCAAACTTAACCCTACCCATAACACTAAACATAACGCTAAAACTAAGCCTAACCCTAACCCAAACTCTAATCCTCACCCCCACAGTCACCCTCAGCCTAACACTAAACCTAAACCTAACCCTCACCAAAACCCTAACACTAAAAATAACCCTAAACCTAAACCTACCCCTAAATCTAACCCTAAACCTAACCCAAATCCTCAGCCTCACCTGCACCCAAACTCAAACCTGAAACCTAACCCTCACCCTAACTCTAAGCCTAACCCTAATCCTAACCCTAAGCCTCACACTCACCCTCACCCTAACCCTAATCCTAAACCTACCCCTATCCCTAACCCTAACCCTCACCCTAACCCTCACGCTAGCCCTCACCATAACCTTAACCCTAACCCTAAACCTCATCCTAAACCTGACACTAAACATAACCCTAACGCTCACCCTAACGTGAATCCTAACCCTCACCCTCAAGCTCGGCCTAAGCCTAAGCCTAAGCCTAAGCCTAAGCCAAACCCGCACCCTAACCCTAAACCAAACACTAACCCTAATTCTAACACTAAATCTCACCCTCACCCTTACACTAACTCTAAACCTAACACTAACCCTAACAATAACCCTAACCCTCACCCTAAACATAATCCTCACCCTAACCCTAAACCTCACCCTAACACTTATCCTCACCCTACCACTAACCCTAACAGTAACACTAACCCTCACACTAACCCTAACCCTAATCCTAAACCTAACCCTCAACCTAAACCTAACACTCACGCTCAAGGTAACTCTAAACCTAACCCTCACCCTCACCGTAACCATAACCCTCACCCTCACCCTAACTCTCACACTAACACTTACCCGCACCCTAGCCCTAACCCTAATCCTAATCCTAACCCTAAACCTAACCCTCACCCTCACCGTAACCCTAACCCTAACCCTAAAAAACACCCTAACCCTAACCCTCACCCTAAACATTACCCTCACCCTAAACCTAACCCTCACCCTAACACTTACCCTCAACTTAACACTAACCGTAACCCGAACACTAATACTCACACTAACCATAACCATCACCCTAAACCTAAACCTCACCCTAACACTAACCCTAAACCTCAACCTAACCCTAGCCCTAACCCTAATCCTAACACTAATCCTCAATCTAACCCTCACCCTCACCCTAACACTAACCCTAACACTCACCCTAACCCTAACCCTCACCCTTACCGTAATCCTCACCCTCAGCCTAACCCTCACCTTTCCCTTACTGTCACCCCCACACTAACCCTCACCCTAAGCCTAACCCTGACCCTAACACTAACTTTACCCCTAAACCTCACCCTCAAACTAATCCTAACTCTAACCCTAACCCTAACACTAAACCTCACACTAACCCTAACCCTAACCCTCACCCTCACCCTAGCCTTCACCCTAACACAAATCGTAACCCTAAACCTCAACCTAACCCTAACCCTCACCCTCACCGTAACCCTTACCCTAACCCTAACCGTCACCCTCACCCTAACCCTACTTTTAACCCTAAACCTCAACCTAACCCTAACCCTCAACCTTACCGGAACTCTGACCCTAAGCCTCACCCTAACTCTAAACTTAACCCGAATCCTACTCTCACCCTAACCCTAACACTAACTCTCACCCTAACACTAACCCTAAACCTCAACCTCACCCTAACCCTAATCCTAACCCTAACCCTCATCCTAACCCTTCCCGTAACCCTAAATCTAACCATCACCCTAACCCTAATCCTGACCCCCCTCACCCTCAAACTAACCCTAAGCATAAGCCTATCCCTAACCCTCACACTCACCCTAACCCTAGACCTCACCATAACCAGAATCCTAACCCTAACCTTCATCCTAACCCTCCCCATAACCCTAACCCTAATGCTCACCCTAACCCTAACCCTCACCCTTACTCTAACCCTCAGCCTAACCCTAAGCCTAACCCTAACCCTAGCCCTAACCCCAAAACTCACACTCACTCTAACACTAATGCTAATCCTAATCCTAACCCTAACCCTCATCCTCAAACTCAGACTAACCCTCACCCTAACCCTAACCCTACACCTAACACTAACCCTAACCCTGACCCTCAACCTCAGCCTCACCCTATCCCTAACTATAAACCTAAACCTCACCCTCACCCTAACCCTAACCCTAAACTTCACCCTAAAAATAAACCTAAACCTCACCCTCACCCTAGCCCTTACCCTAACCCTCATCCTAACCCTACACCTCATCTTAACCCTTCTCCTAACCCTAAACCCCACGCTCAACCTCACCCTCAGCCTAACCCTAAGCCTAACCCTAAACCTAACCCTAACACACACACTCCCCCTCACTCTAACCCTAATCCTATACTTAACCCTAACCCTAACACACCACCTAACTCTCACCCTAACCCTAACCCTAACCCTAACCTTAAAACTAACCTTGTCCGTAACCCTAACTCTAGCCCTAAACCTCACCCTTAGCCTAATCCTAAGCCTAACGCTAATCCTAACCCTAACCCTAACCCTAATCCTAATCCTAAACTTCACCCTAACCCTCACCCTCATCCTAAGCCTCACCCTAATCCTAACCGTAAACCTAACACTAATCCTAACCCTAACCCTCACCCTCAGCCTCACCCTAACCCTAACTCTAACTCTAAACCTCACCCTCACCATAACTCCAAACCTAACCCTGACCCGAAACCTCACCCTAACCCTAACACTAACCCTAACTCTAACCATAACCTCACCCTCACCCTAACCCTAAGCCTAACCCTAAAACTCATCCTAACCCTTACTTTCACCCTCACTCTCAACCTCACCTTAATTTTAGCCCTAACCCTAAAAATAACACTAACCCTAACACTAACCCTAACCCTAATCCGCAGCCTCACCCTCACCGCAAAGTTAACCCTAACCATAACACTAACAATAACCCTAACCCTAAGCCTAACCCTAACTCTAATCCTCACCCCCACAGTCACCCTCAGCCTATCTCTAAGCCTAACCCTAACCCTCACCCTCACCATAACCCTAAACCTAACCCTAACCATAACACTAACCCTAACCCTAAACCTAACCCTAAATCTAACTCTAAACCTACCCTAATCCTCAGCCTCACCTGCACCCTAAACTAAACCCTAACCCTAACCTTCACCCTAACTCTAAGCCTAACCTTAACCCTAAACCTAAGCCCCACCCTCACCCTCACCCTAAACCTAATCCTAAACCTAACCCTACCCCTCACCCTAACTCTAACCCTAACCCTAAACCTCATCTTAACCGTAACACTAACCCTAACTCTAACCCTAAATCTCACCCTCACCCTAACCCTAACTTTAACCCTAACCCTAATAATAACCCTAACCCTCACCCTAACCATAGTACTCACCCTAACCATAAACCTCACCCTCACACTTACCCTCATCCTAGCCCTAACCCTAACCCTAACCCTAACCCTCACACTAACCCTAACCCTAACCTACCCTTAACCCTAACCCTACACCTAACACTAACCCTAACCCTGACCCTCACACTTAGCCTAACCCTAAGCCAAAATCTAAACCTAACCCTAACCCACACACTCACATTCACCCTAACCCTAATCCTAACCCTAAACCTAACCCTCAACCTAACGCTGATCCTAACCCTGACTCTAACCCTAAACCTCACCCTCACCCTCACCCTAACTCTAACCCTAACCCAAACCCTAAACCTCACCCTAAAACTAACTCTAACCCTCAACCTAACCATAACCATAAACATAAACCTTACCATAATAATAGCCCTAACACTAATCCTAAACCTCACCCAAACCCTAACACTAACCCTAACTGTAAACCTCACCCTAACTCTCCCCCTAATCCCAACTCTAATCCTAAACCTCACCCGCACCCTCACCCACACAGTAACTCTAAACCTAACCCAAACAATAACACTAACCCTAAACCTAACTATCACCTTAATCCTAATTCTCAACCCCACACTTACCCTCAGACTTACCCTAAGCCTAAGCCTAACCCTAGACCTAACCCTCACTCTCAGCCTCACCCTAACCCTAATCCTAACCCTAAACCTATCCCTAAACTTCAACCTAAACCTCACCCTAACCCTAACAATAAACCTAAGCCTAACCCTCCCCCTAACCCTCCCCCTAACCCTAACTTTAAAACGAAACCTCACCCTAGCCCGCACCCTAACCCTAATCCTAACCGTAAACCTCATCCTAAAACTCACCCTAATCCTAACCCTAACCCTTACCCTAACCCTAACCCTAACCCTAAACCTCACCCTAACCCTAAACCTAATCATCACCCTCACCCTAACACTGAACTTAACTCTAACCCTAACACTAACAATAACCCAAACCCTAAACCTCACCCTAACGCTAACCATAAGCCTCACCTCTCTCTAGCCCTCAGCCTAACCCTCATCCTAACCCTAAACCTCATCATAACCCTCACCCTAACCCTAGAACCCTAACCCTGACACTAGCCCTAACCCTCACACTCAACCTCACGCTTGGCCTTAAGCCTAAGCTTAAGCCTAAGACTCACCATAACCCTCACACACACCGTCACCCTAAACCTAACAAGAACCCTAACCCTAACCCTCAAACTAGCTCTCAATCTAATGCTAAATCTAACCCTAAACCTCACCCTCACCTAACCCTATACCTCACCTTCACCCTCACCCTCCACCTAACACTAAGCCTAAGCCTAACCCCAACTCTAACACTAACACTAACCCTAATCCTAACCCTCAGCCTAACCCTCACCCTAACCCTCAACCTCACCCTAACCAACACCCTAAACCTAAGCCTAAGCCTAACCCTCACCCTAACCGTTACTCTAACCCTAACTCCAACCCTCACCCTAACCCTAACCCTCATCCTCACCCTCACCCTAACGCTAATGCTAACCCAAACGCTAACCCTAACCCTCACACTCACCCTCACCTTAACCCTAGTCCTAATCCTAACCTTAACCCTAACCCTCAACCTCACCGTAAATCACAACCTAACCATAAACCTAACACTAACCCTAACCCTAACCCTAACTCTAACCCTAACCCTAAACCTAAACCTCAACCTAACCTTCACCCTCACCCTCACCGTAACCATAACCCTAATCCTAACCCTAACAATAACCCTAACCCTAACCCTCATCCTAACCATATCCTTCACACTAAATCTAACCCTCACCCTAATACATACTGTCACCCTAACCCTAACCCTAAACCTCACACTCACCCTAACCCTTACCCTAATCTTAATCCTAACCCTAAGCCTAACCCTCACCCTCACCCTAACTCTCACCCTAACCCAAACCCTCACCCTCACCCTCAGCTTAATGCTAAGCCTAATCCTAAACCTAAGCCTAACCCAAGCACTCACCCTAACACTACCCCTAATCGTAATGCTAACCCTAACCGTAACCCTCACCATCATCCTAACCCTCACCCTAACCCTACCCCTAACACTAACCCTAACCCTAAACCTCACCCTAACCCTAACCCTAACCCGCACAC
Organism: Dipodomys merriami; assembly: GCF_024711535.1. Lineage (NCBI taxonomy): Eukaryota > Metazoa > Chordata > Mammalia > Rodentia > Heteromyidae > Dipodomys > Dipodomys merriami. Next base: position 20,110 of record NW_027204361.1, read on the forward strand.
TCACCCTAACCCTAACCCTAACACTAACCCTCACACTTACCCTCAACTTAATCCTAATCCTAATCCTAACCCTAATGCTCACCTTCACCCTAACCCTACCCCTAACACTAACACTAACTCTCACCCTAACCCTAAGTGTAACCCTACCCCTAAACATAACCCTCACACTCAACTTCAATCTAAACCTGAACCTAACCCTAACCCTCACCTTTACCCTTACTGTCACCCTCACCCTAACCCTACCCCTAACACTATCACTAACCCTAACCCTAACCCTAACCCAAGCACTCACCCTAACACTACCCCTAATCGTAATGCTAACCCTAACCCTAACCCTCACCCTCATCCTAACCCTCACCCTAACCCTAACCCTAACCCTCACCGTAACCCTAAACCTAACCCTCACCCTAACCCTAACGCTAACCCTCACACTCACGCTTGGTCTAAGCCTAAGCCTAACCCTAAGCTTAAGCCTAACCCTAACCCTCACACTGACCCTCACCGTAACACTAACCCTATCACTAACGCTAAATCTAACCCTAAACTTCACCCTCACCCTAACCCTAACTCTAACCCTAACCCTAAACATAAACCACACCCTAACCTTAACCCTCACCCTCACCATGATTGTAACCCTAACCCTACCCTAACACTAACCCTAACCCTAACACTAACATTCACACTAACCCTAACCATCACCCTAACATTAAACCTCACCCTAAGCCTAACCCTAACCCTCACCCTGATCCTAGCCCTCACCCTAACCCTAACCCTCATCCTCACTCTAAACCTCACACTAACCCTAAACCTAAGCATCAATCTTAACCTCACCCTCACCCAAACCCTAACCCTAACCCTAACCCTACACCTTACATTAATCCTCACTCTCAGCCTAACTCTCAGCTTTACCCTTACCATCACCCTGACACTAACCCTCACCCTAACCCTAACCCATATCCTAACCTTAACCCTGACCATAATCCTGAGCATCACCCTAACCCTAACCCTCACCCTCAATCTCACCATCAGCCTAACCCTAAAGCCTAAGCCAAACCCTCACACTAACCCTAACCCTTACCATAGCCCTCACCCTAACCCTAATCCTAACCCTAACCTTAATCATAACTCTAAAGCTAACACTAACCCTAACCATCAGCCAAAATCTAATCCTTACCCCACTCTCACCCAGAGCCTAACCCTAAGCCTTAGCCTAAACCTATCCCTAACCCTCACACTCACCCTCACCATAACTCTAATCCTAAACCTAAACCTAAACCTAACCCTAAACCTCAAACTAACCCTAACACTAAACCTAAGATAACCCTCACCCTAACTGTCTCCCTAACACTAACTCTAACCCTAAATCTCACCATTACCCTAACCCTAAACCTCACCCTCACCCTCACCCTCACAATAACTCTAACACTAACCCTAACAATAACCCTAACCCTAACACTAAACCTAACCCTAACTCTCCCCCTAACCCTTTTTCTAACCCTAAACCTCACCCTCACCCTAACCCTAAACCTCACCCTCACCCTCACAATCACCATAACTCTAACCCTAATCCTAACAATAAGCCTATCCCTAACACTAACCCTAACCCTCACCCTCACCATAACCCTAAACTTAACCCAAGCCCTCACCCTAACCCTAACCCTAACCCTAACCCTCACCCTCAGCCTCGCCCTCACCGAAAACTTAACCATAACATTAACAATAACCCTAACCCTAACCCAAATCCTAACCCTCACCCTCACCCTCACCCTCACCCTAACCCTAACCTAATCCTCACCCTAACCCAAAACCTCAACCTCACCGTAACCCTAACCCTAACACTCACCCTAACACTAAACCTAACCCTAATCCTAAACCCCTCATCCTAACCCTAATCCTAACCCTAAACCTCATCCTATCCCTGACCCTAATCCTAACCCTAAACCTCACCCTAACCCTAATCCTCACCCTCACCCTCAGCCTAACCCTAAGCCTAAGCCTAACCCTAACCCTAACCTTCACACTCAACCTCACCCTAACCCTAACCCTAACACTAACACTAACCCTAACCCTAACCCTCACCCTAACCCTCCCCCAACCCTAACTCTAAACCTAAAACTCACTCTCACCCGAACCCTAACTCTAACCCTTAACCTCACCCTAAAACTAACCCTAATACTAACAGCAACCCTCACACTAACCCTAACCACCACCTTAACCCTAAACCTCAACCTAACCCTATCCCTAACCCTCACCCTCACCCTAGCACTCACCCTTACCCTAACCCTCGTTCTCATAATAAACCTCACTCTAACCCTAAAACTAATCCTCAATCTAACCCTCACACTCACCTGCAACCCCACCCTCACAGTAACTCTAACCCTCACTCAAACCCTAACCATAAACCTCACTTTAACCCTAACCCTAAGCCTAAACCTAACCCTCAACCTCACCCTTACCCTAACAATAACCCTAAACCTAACCCTCACCCTAACCCTCCCCCTAAACCTATATCTAACACTAAACCTCACCCTCACACTCACCCTAACCATAACCCTAAACCCCACCCTAACCCTAACCCTAACCCTCACCCACACCCTCACCTTCACCATAACTGTAACCCTAACCCTAACAATAACCCTAACCCTAACCCTAACCATCACCCTAACCCTAATACTCACCCCCACCCTCACCCTGAACCTAACCCTAAGCCTCAGCCTAACCCTCAACCTAACCCTCACACTCACCCTCACCCTAACCCTAGTTCTAAAGGTAACCCTATCCCTAAACCTCAACCTAACCCTCACCCTCACCCTAACCCTAACACTAACCCTAACCCTAAACCTCACCCTAACCCTCCCCCAAACACTAACTCTAACCCTAAACCTCACCCTCACCCTAACCTTAATCCTAATACTAACCTTAACCCTAACCCAAACCCTCACCCTCAACCTCATTGTAACTCTAACCCTAACCCTAACAATAACAGTAAACCTAACCCTAACCTTCACCCTAACCATAACCCTCACCCTCAGCCTCACCCTCACTGCAAACTTAATCCTAACCATATCACTAACAATAACCCTAACCCTAACCATAACCATAACCCTAATCCTCACCCCCACCCTCACCCTCAGCCTAACCGTAACTTAACCCTAACCCTAACCCTAACCCTAACACAAACCCTAACCCTAAACCAAAACCTAAACCTAAACCTAATCCTCACCTTCACCCTCACCCTAACCCAAAACATAACCCTAACCCTCACCCTAACAATAAGCCTAACCCAACCCTAACCCTCACACTCACCCTCACCCTAACCCAAATCCTATACCTAACCCTGTCCTAAACCTAACCCTCACCCTAATCCTCACCCTAGCCCTCACCCTAAACTTAAACCTAACCCTAAACCTCACCCTAACCCAAACCCTAACCCTCCCCCTCATGCTCGGCCTAAGACTAAGCCTAAGCCAAAGCCTAACCCTAATCCTCACCCTATCACTAACCCTAACACTAACCCTAACTCTAACCCTAAACCTCACCCTCACCCTAAGCCTAACTCTAACACGAACCCGAAACCTAAACCTCATCCTAACCATAAACCTAACTCACACCCTCACCCTCACCGTACCCGTATAAACCTAACCCTAACAATAACCCTAACCCTAACCCTAACCCTCAGCCTAACCCTAACCCTAAGCCTAATATTTACCATCACCCTAACACTAACCCTAACGCTAACACTACCGCTCACACTAACCTTAACTATCATCCTCACCCTAAACCTCACACTAACCCTAACACTAATCCTCATTCTAATCCTCATCCTCACCCTAACACTAAACCTAACGCTTACCCTCATCTTTATCGTAATGCTCACCCTCATCCTAACCCTCATCTTTACTCTTACTGTCACCCCCACCCTAACCCTCACCCTAACCCTAATTCTACCCCTAAACCTTACCCTCACCCTAACCCTAACTCTAACTCTAACCCTAACACTAAACCTCACCCTAACCCTAAACCTAACCCTCACCCTCAACCTCACCCTAACCCTAAACCTAACCCTAAACCTAACAATAACCATAAATCTAACTCTAACCCTCAGCCTAACCATAACCCTTACCCTAACCCTAACCCTCACCCTAACACTTACCCTCCCCCAAACACTAACGCTAACCCTAAGACTAACCCTCACACTAACCCTAACCCTCACCCTAATCCTAAACCTAACCCTAACACTAACTCTAACTCTAACCCTAAACCTCACACTAGCCCTCACCCTAAACCTAAGTCCTACCCTCAACCTCACCCTAACCCTAACCCTCATCCTCACCATAAACCTCACACTAACCCTATCCCTAACCCTAATCCTCAATCTAGCCCTCACTCTAACCCTAACCCTAACCCTAAACCTAATGCTGACCCTGACCCTTACCCTAACCCTCACCAGAGACCTCACCCTTACCCTAATCCTAAACCTAACCCTCATCCTAACCCTCACCTTTATCTTAAACCTCACCATCAGCATAAATCTCAAATTTACCCTTACCATCATCCTCACCCTAACCCTAAACCTCATCCTAACCCTCACCCTAACCATAAACCTAACAATCACTCTAAACCTAACCCTCACCCTCAACCTCATGCTGAGCCTAACCCTTACCCTAACCCTCACCAGAGCCTTCTCCCTTACCCTAATCCTAAACCTAACCCTCATCCTAACCCACACACTATCCCTTACCCTAATCCTAACACTGTCCATTACCCTAACCCTAACCCTAAGCCTAATCCTAACCCTAACCCTAACCCTCACACTCAACCTAACCCTAACCATAACCCTAATCCTAACCCTAACTCTAACCCTAAACCTCAACCCCACCCTAGCCCTCACCCTAACCCTAATCCTAATCCTAACTCTCATCCTAATCCTCACCCTAACTCTAAACCTAAATCTCACCCTCACCATCACCCTAAACCTAATCCTAACCCTAACCCTCAACCTAAACCTGACCCTCACCCTCAACATAACCCTTACCCTAACCCTCAACCTAACACTAAACTTAACCCGAACCCTAACTCTCACCCTAACCCTAACCCTAACCCTCACCCTAAACCTAAAGCTAAAGCTCACCCTTAGCCTAGCCCTCACCCTAAATCTAATCCTAATACTAACACTCATCCTAATGCTCCCCCTAACCCTTACCCTAGCCCTCACCCTAACCCTAACCCTCACCTTCAACCTCACCCTCAGCCTAACTCTAAGCCTAACCCTAAACCTAACCCTAACACACACCCTCACCCTCACCCTAACCCTAATCCTAAACCTAACCCTAACCCTAACCCTAACCCTCATCCTAACCCTAACCATAACCCTAAAATTCACCCTAACCCTAACCTTCACCCTCACCCTCAACCTCACCGTAATTGTAGCTCTAAACCTAACAATAACCCTAACCCTAAACTTAACCCTAACCCTCACCCTCAGCCTCACCCTTACAGCAAACTTAACCGTAACCATAACACTAACAATAACCCTAACCCTAAGCCTAACCCTAAACCTAATTCTAATCCTCACCCACAGAGTCACCCTCAGCTTAACCCTAAACCTAAACCTAACCCTCACCATAACCCTAACCCTAACCCTAACCATAACACTAACCCTAACCCTAAACCTAACCCTAAATCTAACCCTAAACTTAACCCTAATCCTTAGCCTCACCTGCACCCTAACCAAACCCTAACGCTAAACCTTACCCTAACTCTAAGCCTAAACCTAAACCTAACCCTAAGCCTCACATTCACCTTCACCCTAACCCTAATCCTAAACCTAACCCTATCCCTAACGCTAACCCTAACCCTCACCCTAGCCCTCAACCTAACCATAACCCTAACCCTAAACCTCATCCTAAACCTGACACTAAACATAAACCTAAACCTCACCCTAACCGGAACCATAACCCTCACCCTCATGCTCGGCCTAAGCCTAAGCCTAAGCCTAAGCCTAAGCCTAAGCCTAACCCTCACCCTAACCCTAACCCTAACACTAAACCTAACTCTAACCCTAAATCTCACCCTTACCCTACCCCTAACTCTAACCCTACCCCTAACCCTAACAATAACCCTAACCCTCACCCTAACCATAATCCTCACCCTAACCCTAAACCTCACCCTAACACTTACCCTCACCCTACCACTAACCCTAACACTAACACTAATCCTCACACTAACCCTAAACCTAACCTCACCCTAAACCTAACCCTAACCCTCAACCTAACCCTAACCCTCACGGTCAACGTAACCCTAAGCCTAACCCTGACCCTCACCCTAACCATAACCTTCACCCTAACCCTCACCCTAACACTTACCCTCACCCTAACACTAACCCTAATCCAAACCCTGACTCTAACCCTAACCCTCACCCTCACCGTAATGGTAACCCTAACTCTAAACCTAACAAAAACCCTAACCCTAACCCTAACCCTCACCCTAACCATGAGCCTCACCCTAAACCTAACACTTACCCTCAACTTATCACTAACTGTAACCTGAACACTAAGCCTCACACTAACCCTAACCATCACCCTAAACCTAAACCAAACCTAACAGTAACCCTAAACCTCAACCTAAACCTAGACCTAACCCTAACCCTAACACTCATCCTGAGGGTAAACCTAGCACTAACCTTAACACTAATCCTCAATCTAACCCTCACCCTCACCCTACCCATAACCCTAACCCTCAACCTAACCCTAACCCTCACACTCAGCCTAACCCTCTCCTTAACCTTACTGTCACCCCCACCCTAACCCTCACCCTAATCCTAACCCTCACCCTAACACTAACTCTACACCTAAATCTCACCCTCACCCTAATCCGAACTCTAACCCTAACCCTAACACTAAAACTTACACTAACCCTAACCCTAACGCTCACCCTCAACCTCACCCTCAGCTTAACCCTAAGCCTAAGCCAAACCCTTACCCTAACCCTCACCCTAAACTTAGCCCGCAGCCTAACACAAATCCTAACCCTAACACTCACCCTAACCCTAACCCTCACCCTCACAGTAACCCTTACCCTAACCCTAACCCTCACCCTTACCCTAACCCTAATCTTAACCCTAAACCTCAACCTAACCCTAACCCTCATCCTATCCCTCCCTGTAACTCTTAACCTAACCCTCACACTAACCCTAACCCTCACCCTCAACCTCACCATCAGCCTAACTCTAAGTCTAACGCTAAACCTAACCCTAACACACACATTCACCCTCACCCTAACCCTAATGCTAACCCTAAACCTCACCCTCACCCTCACCGTCAATGTAACCCTAAGCCAAACCCGAACCCTAACCCTAACACTGACATTCACTCTAACCCTTATCCTAATCCTAATACTAACTCTAACCCTAACCCTCAACCTCAGCCTCATCTTAACCCTAACTCTAACCGTAAACCTCACCCTCACCCTAACCCTAAACTTAACTCTAACTTTAAACCACACCCTAACCCTAACCCTAAACCTCACCCTCACCATAGCCCTCACCCTATCCCTACTCCTAACACTAACCCTCATCCTAACCCTCCTCATAACCCTAACCCTAACCCACATCCTAACCCTAATCCTCACCCTCACCCTAAACCTCAGCCTAACACTATCCCAAACCCTAAACCTCATACTCACCCTAACCCTAACACTATTCCTAATCCTAAACATAACCCTAACCCTCACCCACAGACTAACCCTCACCCTAACCCTAAACCTAAACCTAACACTAACCCTAACCCAAAAGCTCACCCTCAGCCTGAACCTAACCCTCACTCTAACCCTAAACCTCACACTCACCCTAACCCTAACCCTAAACTTCACCCTAACGCTAACCCTAAACCTCACCCTCACCCTAGACCTTACCCGAACTCTAATCCTAACCCTAACCCTCATCCTAACCCTTCCCCTAACCCTCACCCTCAAACTCAACCTCACCCTCAGCCTAACCCAAAGCCTAACCCTAAACCTAACCCTAACACACAAACTCACCCTCACCCTAGCACTGTCCCTAACCGTAATCCTAAACCTAACCCTCATCCTAACCCTCACCCTAAACCTAACCATCAACCTCACCCTAATCCTCACCCCCACCCACACCCTCAGCCTAACCCTAAGCCTAAGCCTAAGCCTAAGCCTAACCCTCACACTCACCCTCACCCTAATCCTAATCCTAAACCTAACCCTAAACCCCAAGCTAACCCTCACCCTAACCTTAACCCTAACATTAACCCTAACCCTCGACCTAACCCTCACCCTAACCCTAAATGTAACCCTAAAACTCACCCTAACCCTAACCCAAATCCTAACCCTAACCCTCCCCCTAACTCTAACGCTCACGCTCACCGTAACCCTAACCCTCATCCTAACCCTAACGCTAACCTTAAACCTCACCCAAACATTAACGCTAACCCTCATTCTCACCCTAGCCCTCATACTAAACATAATCCTAACCCTAACCTTAACGCTCATCCTAACCCTCACCTTAACCCTAACGCTAACAATAACCATAACCCTAACCATAACCATCACCCTAACCCTAATCCTCACCCCCACCGTGACACTCAGCCTAACCCTAAGCCTCAGCCTAACCCTCAAACTAACCCTCACACTGACCCTTACACTAACCCTAGTCCTAAATGTAACCCTATCACTAAACCTCAACCTAACCTTCACCCTCACCCTCACCCTAACCCTAACCATAACCCTGTCCAGCAGCCTCACCCTCACTGCAAACTTAACCCTAACCATAAAACTAACAATAACCCTACCATAACCATAACCATAACCCTAATCCTCACCCCTACCCTCACCCTCAGCCTAATCCTAACTTAACCTTAACCCTACCCCAAACCCTCACCATAACCCTAACCCTCACACTCACACTCACCCTAACCCAAATCCTCTACCTAACCCTGTCCTTACCCTAACCCTCACCCTCATCCTAAACCTATTCCTAACCCTAAACCTCATCCTAACACTCACGCTAACCCTAACCCTAAATCTCACCCTAAACTGAACCCTATCCCTCCCCCTCATGCTCGGCCTAAGCCTAAGCTTAAGCCTAAGCCTAACCCTAACCATCTCCCTCACCCTAACTCTAACACTAACCCTAACTCTAACCTTAAAATTCACCCTCACCCTCACCCTAACTCTAACACTAACCCGAAAGCTAAACCTCATCCTAAACCTAACCCTAAACCACACCCTCACCCTCACCGTAACCATATAACACTAACACTAACAATAACCCTAACCCTAACCCTAACCCTCACCCTAACCATAACCCTCACCTTAAACCTAAACGTCACCCTAATATTTAGCCTCAACCTAATACTCACCCTAACGCTAACACTACCGCTCACACTAACCCCAACAATCACCCTAACCCTAAAACTCACCCTAACACTAACCCTAACCCTCAACCTCACCCTACCACTCACCCTAACCCTAACCCTCATCATAACCCTCAACCTCTCACTAACCCTAACACTAATCCTCAATCTAACCCTCACCCTCACCCTAACCCTAAACCTAAACCTCACCCTAACCCTAACCCTCATCTTTACTGTAACGCTCACCCTCAGCCTAACTCTCATCTTTACCCTTACTGTCACCCCCACCCTAACCCTCACCCTAACCCTAACCCTCACCCTAACCCTCACTCTAAACCTATATCTAACCCTAAACCTCACCCTCACCCTCACCCTAACTCTAACACTAACCCTAACACTAAACCTCACCCTAACACTAACCCTAACCCTCACCCTCATCCTCAATGTAACCGTAACCCTAACAATAAACCTAACAATAATCGTGACCCTAACCCTAACACTCACCCTAACCATAACCCTCACCCTAACCCTAAACATCACCGTAACACTTACACTCACACTAACACTAACCCTAACCCTAACACTAACCCTCACACTAACCCTACCCTCACCCTAATTCTAAGCCTGATCCTAACCCTAACCCTAACTCTAACCCTAACCCTCAAACTAGACCTCACCCTAACCCTAAGTCCTACCCTCACCCTCAACCTAACCCTAACCCTCATCCTCACCCTAAACCTCACACTAACCCTAACCATAACCCTAATCCTCAATCTAACCCTCACACTAACCCTAACCCTAACCCTAACCATCAACCTAACCCTATCCCTAACCCTAACTCTAACCCTAAACCTCACCCTCACCCTTACCCTTACCCTAACCCTAAAACTCACCCTAACACTAAACTTCATCCTCACCCTCAACGTCACCGTAATTATAGCCCTAACACTAAAAATAACACTAACCCTAACCCTAACTCTAACCCTCACCTTCAGCCTCACCCTCACCACAAAATTAACGCTAACCATAACACTAACAATAACCCTACCCTAAGCCTAAGCCTAAGCCTAAATCTAATCCTAACCCCCACCTTCACCCTGATCCTAAACCTCACACTAACCCTAAAATTAATCCTCAATCTAAACCACACCCTCACCCTAAACCTAACCGTAACCCTCACCCAAACGCTAACACTCACCCTTACCGTAATCCTCACTCTCAGCCTAACCCTCAACTTTAACCTTACTGTCACCCTCACCCTAACCCTCACACTAACCCTAACCCTCATCCTAACCCTAACACTAACCTTCACCCCCTACTAAACCTCACCCTAACCCTAACCCTAACACTAAACCTAACCCTAACCCTAACCCAAAACTTCACCCTAACACTAACTCTAACCCTAAACCTCACGTTGACCCTAACCCTAACCCTATCCCTAATCCTAAACCTCACCCTAAACCTAAACCTTACCCTAACACTTACCCTCAACCTAACAGTAACACTAATACTAACACTAACCCTCACACTAACGCTAACCATCACCCTAAACCTAACGTCACCCTAACCCTAACCCTAACCCTAAACCTAACCCTCATCCTAACACTCACCCCAACCGTAACCCTAAACATCACCCTAACCCTAACCCTCACCCTCACCTTTAGCCTCAGCCTAACCCTAAGCCTAAGACTAAACCTAACCCTAAACTTCACAATCACCATAGCCCTCACCCTAACCCTAATCCTAACTCTAACCCTCATCCTAACCATCAACCTAACCATAACCAGAACCATCACTCTAAACCTAATCCTCATCCCCACCCTCACCTTCAGCCTAACCCTAAGCCTAAGCCTAACCCTAACCCTAACCCTCACATTCACCCTCAGCCTAACCTTAATCCTAATCCTAACACTAACCTTAAACCTAAGTCTCAACCTAACC
>NW_027204362.1:5000-31340 GCF_024711535.1 Dipodomys merriami
CCCCGGCCGTTGAGTTCGGGGTCGAGCTGGACGCTGCGCACCATGACCACCTGCATCCCCGCTGCCTGGGCGACCGCCATGCAGTGGGGCGTGTCCTCCAGCACCAGGCACTGCGGGGTCAGAGGGCGAGAGAGACACGCGGAGTGAGAGGTCGGCCGGGGGGTGGGCCGGGTGCCCAGTGTTGGAGGGAAGGAAGGGGGGAAGGAAGGAAGGAAAGAAGGAAGGAGGGAAGGAGGGAAGGAAGGAAGGAGGGAAGGAAGGAAAGATGAAAAGGAAGGATGGAGGGAAGGAACAAGAAGGAAGGAGGGAAGGAAGGAAGGAAGGAGGGAAGGAAAGAAGGATGGAGGGAAAGAAGGAAGGAGGGAGGGAAGGAGGGAAAGAAGGAGGGAAGGAGGGAAAGAAGGAGGGAAGGAGGGAAGGAAGGAGGGAAGGAAGGAGAGAGGGAAGGAAGGAGGGAAGGAAGGAGGGAGGGAAGGAAGGAAGGAGGGAGGGAAGGAAGGAGGGAAGGAAGGAGGGAGGGAAAGAAGGAGGGAGGGAAGGAAGGAAGGAGTGAAGGAAGTAGTGAAGGAAGGAAGGAAGGAGGGAAGGAAGGAGGGAAGGAAGGAGGGAAGATGACCGTCGAGCCACGGCGTGCCTACTGGCATGTTCTGTGTGTGATTTCGAGGCCTCCCCCACCCAGGGCCTGGTGTGGGCCAGGTGAGCACTGTGCCAAGGAGTCTCCCTCCCTGTTCCCCTGGGGCCATCTGTCCATCCGTCTCTCCATCCGTCCATCCGTCTGTGTGATTGTGTGTCTGTCCATGTCTCTCTGTCTGTCTCTGTGTGTCTGTCTGTCCCTATATCTGTCTGTCTGTGTCTCTGTGGTCGGTCTGTCTGGTCTGTTCTGTGTATCTGTCTGTCTGGACTCTTATGTCTGTCTGTCTGTCTCTGTATGTGTGTCTGTCTGTGTCTGGTTAAGTGTCTCTGTGTCTGTCTATCTGTGTGTGTCTGTCTCTGTATCCGTCTGTCTGTCTATATGCCTATTTGTGTGTCTCTGTAGTCTGTCTGTCTGTGTGTCTGTCTGCGTATGTATGTCTATCTCTCTGTCTATTGGTGTGTGTCTGTCTGTCCGTGTCTCTGTGCTCTGTCTGTCTGTCTGTCTGCATGGTCTGTGTATCTGTGCGTCTGTCTTTGTCTATCTGTCTGTGTGTGTGTCTATCAGTGTGTCTGTCTGTCTGTGTCTCTGTGGTCTGTCTGGTAGGTCTGTGAATCTGTGTGTCTGTCCCGTCTCTTGTGTCTGTCTGTCTGTCTATCTGTCTGGTCTCTGTGTCTGTGTGTCTATCTCTCTGTCAGTGTGTCTGTCTGTCTATCGGAGTGTGTCTGTCTGTCCGTGTCTCTGTGGTCTGTCTGTCTGTCTGTCTATGAGTCTGTCTCTGTGTCTGTGTCTCTATCTGGTTTGTCTGCCTGTCAGTCTGTGTGTCTATCTGCCTGTCTGTCTGTCTGCATGTCTGTCTGGTTTGTCCATGTGTCTATCTGTGTCTCTGTGTCCGTCTCTGCGTCTATCTGTGTGTTTCTGTGTCTGGCTGTCTGTCTGTCTGGTCTGTGTATCTGTGTATCCGTCCATGTCTGTCTGTCTGTGTGTCTCTCTGTGTGTGGTCCATGCAGTGGACCCGAGGCCCAAGGCCTCAGTTTACCTGGTTGACGGGGGGGGGGGGATTAGGAGAGAACCTCCGGTTGCAGGCCAGGAAGATGTCCGGAGAACCTGCGGGCGCAGGCCAGGAAGATGTCCGGGGCGGGCTTGCTGGCCTTGACCTCGGGGTCATCACCCAGCACCATGTGGTGAAAGGCACCGAACAGCTCCCGGTGTGCGCTGGTCTTGGCCTGGTAGGCCTCAGTCCCTGAGCTGGTGGCCAGGGCGAAGGGGATGCTGTGCTTCTGTATGTGGAGGATCAACTTCTCTGCACCTGGAGACAGAGAGACAGGAGGAGAAGAACTTAGGTCTTTGGTGGCCTAGGGGGGAAATCCACAAATCCATCCATCCACCCATCCATCCATCCATCTACCGATCCACCCATCCATCCACCCATCCATCTATCTATCCATCCATCCATCCACCCACCCATCCATCCACCCATCCATCCACCCATCCATCTATCTATCCATCCATTCATCCATCCATCCATCCATCCACCCATCCACCGATCCATCAATCCATCAATCAATCCATCTACCCAGCCAGCCACCCATCCATCCACTCATCCATCCACCTACCCATCCATCCATCCATCCATCCATCTACTCATCCATCCACCCACCCACCCATCATCCATCCATCTACCCAGCCAGCCACCCATCCATCCATTCATCCATCCACCCATCCATCCATTCATCCATCCACCCATCCATCCATTCATCCATCCATCCATCCACCCACCCATCCACTCATCTATCCATCCATCCATCCATCCATCCATTGACCCATCCATCAACCCATCCATCCACCCATCCACCCACCCATCCATCCATCAATTCATCCATCCACCCATCCATCCACCATCCATCCATCCATCCATCCACCCATCCATCCATCCACCCACCCATCCATCCATCCATCATCATCATCATCATCATCATCATCATCATCATCATCATCATCATCATCATCATCATCATGGTGACCCAGGAAGGATGTGAACTCCGGGCATCATCATCATCATCATCATGGTGACCCAGGGCGACCGGCCGGGCCACATGCACGCACACGCACGCACACACGTGTATGAGCAGATGACATCTTGTCCCGAGCACTGGGCAGCGAGTCCTAGATAGGGTGGTGGAGACGGCACCGCGTTCTAGAAGGTTCTGAATCCAACGGTCATGGCAGATGGACCGGTGAAGTCTAGGATGTACACACAGACAGACAGACAGACAGACAGACAGACAGACAGACAGACAGACAGACACACACACACACACACACACACACACACACACACACACAACGGCCCGGGGAAAGGAGATGGTTCTAGAAAGTTTGTCCCTTTTCAGAGTTCTTCACCCAGACAGACAGACTGACAGATGGATAGATGGATGGATAGACAGATGGGCGGATGGATGGACAGACAGACAGACTGAGAGATGGATGGACAGATGGGCGGAAGGATGGACAGACAGACAGACTGATACATGGATAGATGGATAGACAGATGGGTGGATGGATGGACAGACAGACAGACTGATAGCTAGCTAGATGGATGGATCGATGGACAGACAGACAGACTGATACCTAGATAGATGGATGGATGGATGGACAGACAGACTGAAAGATGGATAGATAAGACGGATAGACAGATGGGTGGATGGATGGACAGACAGACAGACTGATAGATGGGTAGATGGATGGATGGACAGACTGACAGATGGATAGATGGATAGACAGATGGGCAGATGGATGGACAGACAGATAGATGGATAGACAGACAGACTGACAGATGGATAGATGGATAGACAAATGGGTGGATGGATGGACAGACAGACAGATGGATAGATGGATAATAGATGGATAGATGGATGGATGGACAGACAGACAGACTGACAGATGGACAGATGGATGGATAGACAGATGGACAGAAGGATGGACAGACAGGCTGGTAGATGGATAGATGATAGATAGATACACAGATAAGATACATGAATAGATGGATAGATGGATGGATGGTTGGACAGACAGAGAGATGTATAGATAGACACACAGACAGACAGATAGGTGGATAGATATAGTAGATAGATAGACAGACAGACATGTGGATAGACAGATGGATGGATGGATCCATGAATGGACAGACAGACAGAGAGTAGATAGACAGACACCTGGATAGACAGAGGGATGGATGCATAGATGGACAGACAGACAGATAGACGGATGGGTGGATGGATGGATAGATGGGTGGATAGAAGGGTGGATGGATGGATGGGGGATGGGTGGGTGGATGGGTGGATGGATGGGTGGGTGGATGGATGTTGATTGAATATGGATGGGATTAACATTTACACATTTGAGTGACTTGGACCCAAGTCCTGATACAATATGGGTGGGATTAACGTTTGCACACTTCAGTGAGTTGGACCCAAGTCCTCATCTGGATGGAGGACAGACGGATGGGATTAACATTTGCACAATTGAGTGACGGACCCAACTCCTCTCCATGGAGGAAGGAGGGAAGGGATTAACATTTGCACACTTGAATGAGTTGGACCCAAGTCCTGCTGTTGATGGAATATGGAAGGGATTAACATTTGCACAGTTGAGTGACTTGGACCCAAGTGTTCATCTCAATGGAGGATGGATGGATGGGTGGATGGATGGATGGATGGGTGGGTGGATGGATGAGTGGATGGATGGGAGGGTGGCTGGATGGATGGATGGCTGGATGGATGGATGGGTGGATGGATGGATGGGTGGATAGATGGGTGGATGGGTGGATGGATGGATGGGTGGATAGATGGGTGGATGGGTGGATGGATGGATGGGTGGATAGATGGGTAGATGGGTGGATGGATGGATGGATGGGTGGATGGATGGATGGGTGGGTGGGTGGATGGATGGGTGGATAGATGGATGGGTGGATGGATGGATAGGTGGACGGATGGGTGGATGGATGGATGGGTGGATCAGAGGGTGGATGGGTGGATGGATGGATGGATGGATGGATGGGTGAATAGATGGGTGGATGGATAGGTGGATGGGTGGGTGGATGGATGGATGATGGATGGGTGGATGGATGTTGATTAAATATGGGTGGGATTAACATTTTCACACTTGAGTGACTTGGAACCAAGTCCTGACCTCAATGGAGTAGGTCAAGCTCTGTCTCTGTCTCTGTCTGTCTGTCTGTCTGTGTCTTCTTCTGTCTGTCTCTGTCTTTGTCTGTCTCCTCTGTCAGTCTGTCTGTTGGTCTGCGTGTCTCTACCTGTCCATGTCTGTGTCTGTCTGTCTTTGTCTCTCTGTCTCTGTCTGTCTCCTCTGTCAGTCTGTCTGTGTCTCGTTCTCTCTCTTTGTCTGTCTGTCTGTGTCTATCAGTCTACTTCTGTCTCTGTCTTTCTGTCTGTCTGTCTTGTCTGTGTCTGCCTGTTGGTCTGCCTGTCCATGTCTGTCTCACTGTCTGTCTGTCTCTGTCTCATTCTGTCTTTGTCTGTCTCGGTCTGTCTGTCTGTCATCAGTCTACTTCTGACTTCTGTGTCTGTCTGTCTCTTTGTCTCTCTGTCTCTGTCTCCTGTGTCTGTCTGGGTCTCGTTCTGTCTTTCTTTGTCTGCCTGTGTCAGTATCTGTCTGTCTGTGTCTGTCTGTCTGTCTCTCTGTCATTCTCTGTCTTTCGTGTCTGTCTGTCATTCTCTGTGTCTGTCTGTCTTTCTCTATGTCTGTGTCTGTCTCTGCCTATGTCTGTCTATCCATCTGTCTGTGTCTCTCTCTGTGTCCATCTGTGTGTCTGTCTCTGTCTGTCTTTGTCCCAGTGTCTGTCTGTCTTGCTCTATGTCTGTCCGTCTCTGTCTGTCGGCCTGTGTCTGTCTCTCTCTGTCATTCCCTGTCTGTCTGGCTCTGCCTCTGTCTGTCTGTCTCTCTGTCTGTCATTCTGTGTCTGTCTGTCTATGCCTGCCCATGTCTCTGTCTTCTCTGTGTCTGTCTGTGTCCATCTATCTGTCTGTGTCTCTCTGTGTCCATCTGTGTGTCTGTCTCTGTCCCAGTGTCTGTCTGACTCTGTTTCACTGTCCCTGTGTCTGTCAGTCTGTCTCTGGGAACCGCGCATGCGCGTTGCAGGGCAGCGCAGCCCAATCCCGCGCATGCGCAGATCCGTAGCCCGGGAGCACACGCATGCGTGTTCCTGCTCGGCGGGGGGGGGGGGGGCAGGGGGGGGGAGGGACGGGGCGTGCTGGCTCAGGCATGCGCAGTGCAGCGCGGAGGACCTCCCCCCCCCAGGTGGCACGCATGCGCAGTACCAACCAGACCAACCGAGGGAATCCCACGCATGCACGCACCACACGCTCGGCCCGGACGGTGCCGGACGACTCAACCAGTGCGCATGCGCAATGCGGACGGAACCTCGATCCTCCGGGGTCCCCTAGGCACCTCCCGGCGGACTCACGCTGTGCGCATGCGCAACTCGACCCTCCAGGGTCCGCTCTGCGCCTCCCGGCCGATTCAACCTGTGCGCATGCGCCGTGGGTCCACACGCGGGAGGGCAGTGGGAACAAGCAGCCAAGAGACACGCGTGCGCAGCGGCGCTCCGCCGGGAGCGCTAGGCCCCTCCCTGCTGACGAACCCTGTGCGCATGCGCATTGGCGCAGGCTGGCTCAGCCCCTCCCAGCTGCCTAACCCCGCTGAAGAACCCTCTGCGCATGCGCAATGGCTCTCCGCTGGGAGCGTTCGGCCCCTCCCCCGCTAACCCTATGTGCATGCGCAGTGGCGCTCCGCCGAGAGCGCGCGCATGGGCGCCCGCGTCTTGGCGCCGGCTGATGACATCGATGCGAGGGCGCCGGCGGCCGCGCCCGGAAATGCAGCCGTGGCGGGGCCGCGGAGCGTCGCCGCCGCCGCCGCCGCCATGGCCACCACTACGCCGTCCGGATCCGGAAGCGGAAGCGGAAGCGCGCAGGACCCCCGAGGACGACGACCCGGGCGGCCCCCGGGCCACCGTCGGTGCGTGGAGGCCTCCGGGACGAGGCACCTTTAAGAGGCGGGGACGCGGGAGGGCGTGGCTTTCTGATGGGCGTGGCCTGCAGGGCGTGGAGCTGACGGGAGAGTCAGTGGGCGTGGCTTTCTGATGGGCGTGGCCTGCAGGGCGTGGAGCTGACGGGAGAGTCAGTGGGGGGCGTGGCCTGGAACAGAGGCCATTGGGCCGCTGGGGTTTGGGGGCGTGGCCTGGAAAGACACCATTGGGCGGCTGGACGTAATGCCATTGGTCGGCTGGGCTGGGGGGCGTGGCTTGGAAGTAAGGCCATTGGGCCGCTGGGCCTAGGGGCCATGGCCTGGCAGGAACTAGGCTATTGAGGGTCCTGGCTTTGGGGGTATGACTTGGAAGTAAGGCCATTGGGCGGCTGGTCCTGGGGGGGCGTGGCCTGGCAACAGTGATGCTATTGTGTAGTCTGGCTTTGAGGGCGTGGCCTGGGCGTGCTGCCATTGGATGGCTGGCCTGGGGGGCATGGCCTGGCAGGAACCAGGCCGTTGGGTGCCCTGGCTTTGGGGACTGAGCACCCAGCACCTCCCCATGGTGACCCAAGGCAGGGACTTAGCACCCACCACCTCCCCATGGTGACTCAGGGACTGAGCACCCAGCACCTCTCCATGGTGACCCAGGGCAGGGACTGAGCACCCAGCACCTCCCCATGGTGACCCAAAGTGGGGACTCAGCACCCAGCACCTCCCCATAGTGACTCAGGATGGGGACTGAGCACCCAGCACCTCCCTAAGGTGCCCCAGATCCAGCAGTAAGCACCCAGCACCTCCCCATGGTGACCCAGAATGGGGACTGAGCACCCAGCACCTCCCCATGGTGACCCAGAATGGGGACTGAGCACCCAGCACCTCCCCATGGTGACCCAGGATGGGGAATAAGCCCCCAGTACCTGCCCATGGTGACCCAGGACCAAGACTAAGCACCCAGCACCTCCCCATGGTGACCTAGGGCCAGGACTAAGCACCCAGCACCTCCCCATGGTAACCCAGGATGGGGACTAAGCACCCAGCAACTCCCCATGGTGACCCAGGGCCAGGTCTAAGCACCCAGCACCTCCCCATGGTGACCCAGGGCCAGGACTAAGTACCCAGCACCTCCCCATGATGACCCAGGGGAGGGACTGAGCACCCAGCACCTCCCCATGATGACCCAGGGACTGAGCACCCAGCACCTCCCCATGGTGACCCAAAGTGGGGACTAAGCACCCAGCACCTCCCCATAGTGACTCAGGATGGGGACTGAGCACCCAGCACCTCCCCATAGTGACTCAGGATGGGGACTGAGCACCTAGCACCTCCCTATGGTGCCCCAGATCCAGGAGTAAGTACCCAGCACTTCCCCATGGTGACCAAGGGCAGGGACTAAGCACCCAGCACCTCCCCATGGTGACCCAGGACCAGGACTAAGCACCCATCACCTCCCCATGGTGACCCAGGGCCAGGACTAAGCACCCAGCACTATCCCATGATGACCCAGGGCTGGGACTAAGCACCTAGCACTATCCCAGGGTGACCCAGAGTGGGGACTAAGCACCCAGCACCTTCCCATAGTGACTCACAATATCCCCCAAGCACCCAGCACCATCCCATAATGATCCAAGACAGGAACTAAGCACCCAGCACCTCCCCAGGATGATCCCCAAGCACCCAGCACCACCCCATAGTAACCCAGGGCTGGGACTAAGCACCCAACACCTCATCATAGTGACCTAGGATGATTCCCAAGCACCCAGCACCATCCCATGACGACTCAGGGCTGGGACTAAGCAACCAGCACCTCCTCAGAGTAACCCAGGACCAGGACTAAGCACCCAGCACCATCCTATGATGACCCAGGGCTGGGACTAAGCACCCAGCACCTCTCCATGGTGACCCAGGGGAGGTACTGAGAACCTAGCACCATCCCATGATGACCCAGGACAGGGACTAAGCAACCAGCACCTCCTCAGAGTAACCCAGAACTGGAACTAAGCACCCAGCACCACCACCTGGGGAACAAGGACTGAGCCTAAGCATTCAGCACCTCTCCATGGAGACCACGGATAGGAACTAAGCACCCAGCACCTCCCCATGGTGACCCAGGAACGGAACTTCACACCCAGCACCTCCCTACTGTTTACATAAGTCAGGTACCAAGCACCCAGCACCTGCCTATTACTAACTCAGGACAGGTACCAAGCACCCAGCACTTCCCCACAGGGACTCTGGATAATCAGCAAGCACCTAGCACCTCACGTGTGTGTCCTTTCCCTCCCCCTGACCCCATCCCAGGTTCTCCACGTGGCGCGATGACCGCTGGTTGTACAGGATGATGGACTACGTGCCTGGTGGCAAACTCCTCAGCTACCTGCGCGCCCGCCAAGATCCTGTGCGCACTGGCCTACCTGCAGGTGAGCGGACCAGCAATGATGGGGGCCGCCCATCCATCCATCCTTCCATCCATCCATCCACCCATCCATCCACCCATCCATCCATCCACCCATCCATCCATCCATTTACCCATCCATCCAGCCATCCATCCATCCACTCATCCATCCACCCACCTATCCATCCATCCACCTATCCATCCACCCATCCATCCATCTACCCATCCATCCACCCATCCATCCATCCACCCACCCATCCACCCACCCATCCATCCACCCATCGATCCTCCATCCATCCACCCACCCATCCATCCATCCACTCATCCATCCATCCACCCATCCACCCATCCACTCATCCAGCCACCCATCCAGCCACCCATCCACCTATCCATCCATCCACCCATCCATCCATCCACCCATCCACCCATCCATCCATCCACCCACCCATCCATCCACTCATCCATCCACCATCCATCCATCCAGAAAGTTCCAGAAAGTTCCCCCAAGGTTCCAGAAGGTCCCAGAAAGTTCCAGGTTTCAGAATAACTCAGCACATTCCCCAGGCAGGCGTTCCCTCCACTCAGACACACCCCAACCCTCCCACCCCCCTTCTTTGGCCCAGGAATGATTTTGGGGGGGAGGGGGGGAGGGAAGGAGGGTATTGATGATATTGGTATTGGTGTTGGTATTGATACTGATCCTCTCATGGTCTATTGATGATAGGTTTTCCCAGGGGATCTGTTTGATCTAAGGACTTGAGACGCTTCCAGGACAACCCATGGAAGGTTCTAGAAAGAAGCCAGGGCTGGGGCTGGTTTCTATTTCCTCCCCACCATTCTCCCCAACATCTGGGACCCAGTTGCGTTCATCCCTTGGGATTCTCCTCCATGGGAGAAGTTGAGGATGGATGATGACATCACCCCTTCCCATGATCCTTTGCGGTGACTGGTCCAGGGTCCCTTGACTATTCTTGTTCTTGTTGTTGTTGTTGTTGATTTATTATGATTAGCTCATGTGCATGGTCTTGTCTTTCCCTTCCCCCCGCCCCAACCAAGCTTCTAGAAGCTTCTGGGACAAATTGCTGATGGATTTCCTGTGTGTCAGACTCAACCAGAACCCAGCCAATGGCTTCCTCTTCTCAACGCCTGGAAATCCGCCCAACACTTCCTGGAAGGGGGGAGGGGGAGGGGGAATGGAGGAAATGAATTATGAATGAATGAATTCCCTCCTTCCTTCCCTCCTTCCAATCCTTGCTTCCCTCCATCCTTTCTTCCTTCCTTCCCTCCTTCCTTCCTTCCTTCCTTCCTTCCTTCCTTCCTTCCTTCCTTCCTTCCTCCTTCCTTCCTCCTTCCTTCCCTTCTTCCTTCCTTCCTTCCCTCCTTCCTTCCTTCCTTCCTCCTTCCTTCCCTCCAATCCTTCCTTCCTTCACTCCTTCCTTCCTTCCTTCCTTCCTCCTTCCTTCCCTCCAATCCTTCCCTCCTTCCTTACTTCCAATCCTTCCTTCCTTCCCTCTATCCTTTCTTCCTTCCTTCCTTCCTTCCTTCCCTCCCTCCCTCCCTCCTTCCTTCCTTCCTTCACTCCTTCCTTCCTTCCTTTCTTCCTTCCTTCTTCCTTCCCTCCAATCCTTCCTTCCTTCCCTCCTTCCTTCCTTCCCTCCTTCCTTCTTTCTAATCCTTCCCTCCTTCCCTCCTTCCTTCCTTCCCTCTGAAAGATTAAAAATTGACCATTACCATTACTAACTTGCTAACTGCTGATTCTGCTTCTGTAAACTTGCTTACGCTAGCATTGACCCTTCCCTTCCCAGAAATGAGTTAAGAAGTTTCAGGGACCAGATGCCGGCCCCAGGACAAGGTCAGTGGTCGTAGATAAAGAACAGACAGTTCCCATTTAGAAATTCCCCAGACAGGACCTTGAGATAACGACCACCTGGCAAGACCACAAGCTAAGCCAAGTGTCAACCAATCATAGGCCTGTAACCATGTAACCCCCCCTTTAAACCAACCATGGGCCAGTCATTTTACAAAGAGTGTTACAAAATTTCCTGAGTGGCAAGGTGATTGTTGGCATATATGATGACCTTTAAATGGACCAATCATGGGATGCTTTGTGTTATGCATTAATCTTGTGGTTTTTGCCTTTAAAAAAAGGCTTGTAACCGCTGCTCGGGGCTCCCTGTCTGCTCGGGACAGACAGTCGGTTTGCGCAAATGTCAAATAAACTCCTCTTGCTTATTGCATCTCCCGGCCTGGAGTCTGAGTTTTCTGGGGCGCCCTCCCGTTGACGAAAGTATCCTAGGGGGCTAGGGTCTTTCATTTGGTGCATTGGCCGGGAACCAGGCGCCCCCAAACCCCAGATTCCAGGACCGGCAGGAGGTAAGATAGAGCTCTTGTCTTTCGTGTTTGTCGTGTTCGTTTTATGTTTTGGGGATCCAAAAGTGCCTGTACAGGACGTGTGTGGTGGACCAGAGGGAAAGCAGACGTGCCCACTACCCTGGTCCCACCCTGGGCTTCTACCCCAGGGTGCGTGAATTTGTGGTGGACTAGAGGGAAAAGCAGACGTGCCCACTACCCTAGTCCCGCCCTGGAGTCCTACTCCAGGGTCGCGTGGAGGGGGGATGAGATCCGAGTGTCTCTGTGTTTGGGGGAGTTAAGGCACGGCCGGCCTCTCCCTTCTGAAGTTTCTCTCCTCATTTGTGCTCACTCGGGGACCGCGCGGCGTTTGTCTAGTCTTGTCTGTGTCTGTCTGACATTAATTTTCTTTGGTGTTTGTTTTGTGACTTTCAAGGAAATGGGTCAACAAGCGAGTCACTCTAGGACACCTGAGACCTTGTCCTAGTTCGTTTAAAAACAAAAACCGCTGGTTCTGCTTTTGTAACTTGCTTGTTTGTCAATTATGAATCTGCCACTGACCACCTGCGAGTGGCCTCAGTTAGATCTCAGCCTCGGGCCTTGGCTCGGGGGGGTCTAAACGTGGGGGAGAACCTGTCAGTCTGAGGGGATGGCTGCTAGGGACTTCTTTCCCTTGCCCCAAGATGACTGGCAATTCTCCTCTGCCTTGGAAGGCCCCTGGGTCAACGTCTGCAGGAATCTAAGAGAAAAATCCTCCCGAGGTGAGTAGGGGTGTTGAGTTCCCTGGTAAGTGAATGGTGGTGAGATGTCACCCCATTCACTGAGACTTGATTTTGTCTTTGTGGCCACTTGTTTGTCTTGTTAACTTTAGTATGTGTTTGTTTTATGTTTTCTGGGGTAGGGAAGTTCTGGGTGAGTGTGGCAGGCTCACCCAGCAGACTCTGGATTCAGCTTGCTGAGTGAGAACAGCACAGAGTTCCGGTAGGGATAAACTGGGGCCCATTATTTGCCAACTCAGCCTTCAGTTCTTGTCTAGTTCTGTTTTAAAATTGGTACCAGTTTTAAATGTGGATCCTTGGTTTTTGTGTTTATCTGTGTTTTTGTTATTTATTTATTTGAACATCTCTGGGGAAATAAAAGTTCCAGCTGGGCTCAGTCACAGACCTGCTATGCCCACCCTCCTTTGAGGCATGGAAGGTTACTGGGCTAGTTTGGTTCCCTTCAAGCCTCA
Source organism: Dipodomys merriami (assembly GCF_024711535.1). Classification (NCBI taxonomy): domain Eukaryota; kingdom Metazoa; phylum Chordata; class Mammalia; order Rodentia; family Heteromyidae; genus Dipodomys; species Dipodomys merriami. Next base: position 17,649 of record NW_027204362.1, read on the forward strand.
GGCTGCATTTTCTCCTTGTGGAGGCTGCCAGCAGGGAGGGTGTAGAAGGCTGTGTGCCTAGTTTGGACTTTTTCAGCTAGTCCTGACAATGTAACAATTTGTAAAGTGCTCTTGTCTAAAATTGGATTAAAAAAAAAACTGGCTAGTTTAGTTTCAGGTGACCCCCTCCCCCAGCCCTCCTCCAACAGAAGGGATTCAAAGAGACTAATTAGTGAATTGCCTTGCTAGATAAGCAAGCTCTGGAAAAATAAAGCCCAACAAAGGTACCTAGTTTAAAAGAAATACTGTCTTAAATTTTTGTTTAAAAACTTTAAAAGGTGTATGTATGACTGATTTTGATTTTTTGGGTGCTTTAAGATCTGTGTGAGTGTTTTGTGTGTGTGTCTGTGAACGTGTTCAAAGATAAAAATTGTCAGCATGCTGTAACAATTGGGTGAGTTTAAATTTAAAATTCAAAAGGTTATGAGGTTTGGACATTACCAAAAATTCTAAAAAAAAAAAATCTTCACATTGTTTTAAATGGCTTTTTAAAGATTCTTTAACTTGCAAATTAGGAAATCTGGTATTTTAAAAACTAATGTTTTAAAATGCATAAGACTGTTTATACTGTAATCAAGTTATCTGGCTTAACAAAAATGCATTGGCTGTTTGGGATCTAGTTCCCTTGGCTAAAATTTGGGATAAATATTAAAAATTTAAATGTAAAGGTTAGTTTAACACTGTCAAAGATGTTACTTGTTCTGTCTGTCTAAAAACTGTGTATTTCATTCAAGAACCAAGAGATAAGAAAAGGAAAAACTAAAAGTGTGGCTGAAATTAGGAAAGCAACTCCATTTGTAATAGCCCCACAAAAAATAAAATACCTAGGAATTAACTTAACCAAAGAAGTGAAGGACCTCTATGATGAAAACTTTAAAATCTTGAAAAAGGAAATCAACACAGAACTTAAAAAATGGCAAAACCTCCCATGCTCCTGGATTGGCAAGATTAACATCGTGAAAATGGCATTACTTCCCAAGGCTATCTACAAATTCAAAGCGATACCTATCAAAATTCCACCCTCATTCTTCAAGGAAATAGAAGAGGCAATCCAAAAATTCATATGGAACAATAAAAGACCCCGAATAGCAAAAACGCTCCTCAACGGAAAGAACACTGCTGGAGGAATATCAATACCAAATTTCAAACTCTACTATAAAGCCATACTAATCAAAACAGCTTGGTCTTGGCATAAGAACAGACTCAGGACCAATGGAATAGAATTGAAAACCCAGAAATGAACCTACAGACCTATAGCCATCTAATCTTCGATAAGGAAGCTAAAACAATAGAATGGAAGAAAGACAGCCTCTTCAGTAAATGGTGCTGGCAAAATTGGTTAACTACATGTAGAAAACTAAAGCTAGATCCTTATATATCACCCTGCACCAGAATCAACTCCAAATGGATCAAAGACCTTGAAGTCAAAGCAGACACTCTGAAAACATTACAGGATGGAATAGGAGAAACCCTAGGTCTCCTTGGCTCAGGCCGAAATTTTCTGAATAGAGACCCGGAAGCACAACAAATCAAAGAAAGGTTGGACAAATGGGATTGCATAAGGTTGCAGAGCTTCTGCAGGGCAAATGATATAGCTACCAAGATCAATAGAAAGCCCACCGATTGGGAGAAGATCTTTACTAGCCATACAACGGACAAGGGTCTCATATCTAAAATATACTTGGAACTCAAAAAATTAAATCCCCCAACAACAAATCCTCAAAGAAACAACTGCCCAATAAATAAGTGGGCGAAAGACTTAAAGAGAAGCTTCTCTGAAGAAGAAAGAAGGATGGCCAATAGACACATGAAGAAATGTTCAACATCCCTAGCCATAAAAGAAATGCAAATCAAAACAACATTGAGATATCACCTCACTCCAGTTAGAACAGCAAAAATCAAGAACTCTAACAACAACAGATGCTGGAGGGGATGTGGACAGAAAGGAACCTTACTTCATTGTTGGTGGGAATGTAAACTTGTTCAACCACTTTGGAAAGCAGTATGGAGGTTCCTCAAAAGACTTCACATAGATCTCCCCTATGATCCAGCAATCCCACTTTTGGGCATTTACCCAAATGTATACAAACAAGACCACACTAAAGCTACCAGCACACCTATGTTTATTGCAGCATATTTACCATAGCTAAGATATGGAACCAACCCAGATGCCCCTCAGTAGATGAATGGATCAAGAAAATGTGGTATATATACACAATGGAATTCTATGCCTCCATCAGAAAGAATGACATTTCCCCATTTGTTAGGAAATGGAAAGGTTTGGAAAAAATTATATTAAGTGAAGTAAGCCAGGCCCAAAGAAGCATAGGTCCCATGGTTTCCCTTATTTGCAATATCTAGTATAGGTATGAGTCAAGCGGAAAAGGTCAGATAATGTGATGTTAGGAAAATGAACCCTTAAATATGTATTTTAATGTTTTCGTTTCTTTCATGCATGTGTTTCTAACGCATTTATAAGATTATTTCTTTGTTGCTTTGTATGTCCCTCCCCCACAATGTAACCCCCGCTTTCACTATATTTGATGTCAGTATAACATGTGGAGGAGATGGGGACAAACAAGTCGTTTAAGGATTCAGGTGGACCTGTTGCAACAATGAGAAGTACAAAATGTCATGTCAAAACCAGCTTTACAATGTTGGTGTGGTGGGGGGAGGGGGGTATAATTGGGTGGGGGGAGGGGGGAGGCGGGGAAGGGAGGTGAAGGGTAAACAAAGGAGGAGGCTGCAATGCGTGGTAAGAAATGTATGCATTATCCTGCCCATGTAATTGTAGCACCTCTGTACAGTATGTTCTCAAATAAAATAAAATTAAATTAAAAAAAAAAAAAGAAAAGGAAAAACTAGAAGCCAACAGAAGACCTATCTTTAGGGGTGAGGGCTGAACAGGCAGAAGTGCAGTTCAGCTGGACATGCATGGTGGGACAGGCCCTGGGAGGAGTCCACACATGGTGAAAGAGGGCAAGCTGGCACAAACGCAGTTCATCTAACCCTAAAGAGTCGGATTGGGTGCGTACCCATTCCATAGAAGGGGCTGAGTGGCCCATCTTTGTTCTCTCTTTTCCCTGCAGACAGACACTGAAAACATGATGGTTAAAATAAGTGATGTAATGATCTGATTAGTATTGCTAAAACATCCCCTTAAATATGTTAACATTAAAATTAAAAAGGCCTTAAAAAGAGGGTTAAAAAGTTATTTGTATAATGTGACTTGCTTTTAATGTTTTACAATTAGGATGTTTTACAATTAGGAAGTTATAAAGGTGTTAAATCTAGCTTTGTGGTATAGTGAAGGTGACTGTAATTCTTGCATTAAGGAAAAATTGTCATTTGAGTTTAAAAGTTTTAATGTGTACAAACAAGCAGCCGAGACAATGAGTGACACTTGGCCTCAAGATTTTAAGAGGTTTTTTATAAAATGCAAATAAAAACTAAAGTATAAAATATTAAAGGTGATTAATAGGAGGTTTTTAAAAAAATAGGGAATGGATTTTTGGGTATAAAGTTTAAATGTAAAATTGTTCTTGACATTGGCCTCAATGTGCACAAAGAAGGAAAAAAATTAGGATTATCAAAATGATTGCTATTCTAGTTTGCTCTTATAGGTTTTTATAAGTTTCCAGCAAGCCCAGAGCAAAGCACAGAGGATTCTTAAAAGTTTGTCAGATGTAACTTTGGCTCTTAACAAGTTTCAGGTAAGAGCATGCTTAAAAGCTACTTCTATGTTGACCACCTTGTTGCTTTTAATTGGAGTAAAATGGCCTTTTATAAGACTCACTGATCTGCAAACTGGTTCAAAGCCAGCCCAGGCACAAAAAGGTTCCTGTGAGACTGTCACCTCTATTCAGCCAGCAGAGTACTAGCCCTGGACTGAAGAGTCAGGGGACAGTACTCAAGCCCCAAGCTCGAGACTCACAGTGGCAGAGTACTAGCCCTGGACTGAAGAGTTAGGGGACAGCATTCAAGCCCCGAGTCTGGTACTCAAAGTGGCAGAGTGCTAGCCTTGAGCTGTAGAGCTGAGGGACAGTGCTTAGGCCCCGAGTTCAAGTCCAGCGACCAGCTAAAGGGAAATGCCGATGAGGCATTTATCCAAATGTGGAGAAGACACTCCTGGGACAAAAGCAATGGAGGAGCATCCAGAGGCAGTAAGCCACTGCTTGGATGGCAGAAATGTCAGATCCTAGAGTCATTTGTGCGTGGCCCTTCAAAACTGGTCAGAGCCGGGAGGTCATAGGAAGATAGTTTAAAAGCATGCCTAATGTTCATGACTACCTTGTAAGGGACAGGAACTTGCCAGTCCTCTGTGATAATAAAAAGCTAATGTTCTAAAATGTGGGGGATAGTTTAAATCTCAACCCCTTTATGTGCTTTAATTGACAGTAACTATTGAGCTGACATCAGCTACATGAAGTTCATCTGCTCAGAAAAAAGTTTATAAACCCGAGAGTGTGTTTCTATTGATATCTGTCTAAAGGCCTGCAAAGGTAATTTAGGCATTGTTGGGATCTTTAGAGATCACATTCCTAAGCCATCGAGAAAGATGTTTTTGCAAACCAGGGTGCTAAACAAGCTACACTGCTGTAGCCGGAGAAAAGGTCTGTGCAGTTGTCAAAAGTTAAATATTGTTCTAAATGACATCTAACCCTGATGGCCTCTTTGTAAAATAGGCTAAGGTTATAGGTTCCTGGCTAGGTAGGATCAACGCCCCTGAAGTCAGCTTGAAGAAGTTACAGAAGATGGACCTTCGCCCTTCTACCCCCTTTTTAAGATCAAGGGTCCGGAGTCAGAAATTTTGGAAAAATGAGGCAAAAAAAAGGCATAAAAAACAGTGTTAACAGTTGTCGGTGTGCAAGGTATGGAGACTGCATCTGGTTAGTAAAAAAAAGTTGTGATTTTGGTAAATTGTCCCGGACTATTGTTTGAAGATCTTAAAAACCAGCAGGATCAAAGCCTGCCAAGCCTATGCAATGTATCTTTAACCAGTCTGTGTAAAAATTTACAGCCCAGCATGAGGTGTGACAGTCCCTTGGAGCCACTGAGAGATCCTGCTGCTGCTGTTGCTGCATACCCTAATGGGTAAAGTTCAACGACGGCCTGACAGCCGCCTGGAGGAACTCCTGCCTGATTCCATCACCTGAGTCTGCTTCCTGGTTGACTGCTGCTATATCTAAGATCTTGTGAGACATTCTTTTGGGTGATATCCAGAAACCCTGTCTTCCCACAGTGGATATTGGGGACAAAGATATCCCTGTCTTGCTTGTCTTAGGCACTTCAGTGCATAGTGACTGGAAATCCACTCTATGGTCACAGCCTAGTTTGGCTCTGGTATGGTAATGACTTGAGTATGTTATCAATGAAAATTGTAAAGGAGAGGGGGGTAGTAAAGAAAGCCTTGGGAAAAAAATTGTAAAGGAGAGGGGGGTAGTAAAGAAAGCCTTGGAAAGGAAATTGGGGAAAAATTAGTATCCCCTTTAGATAAGAAAGGATTTAAAAAGTAAGGATTGTCTTTAATTGTTTAAAAAAAAAAGGGAAAAAAGACAAACCTCAGAAAGTTTAAGTATGTCGCAAATGGTATGAGTATGTTGCAAATGGTATGAGTATGTCTTAAAATTGGAGCTTTCCCTTCTTCCTTCCTTCCTTCCTTCCTTCCTTCCTTCCTTCCTTCCTTCTTTCCTTCCTTCCCTCCTTCCTTCCTTTCTTCCTTCCTTTCCTGTGTCCAATCCTTCCCTTCTTCCTTCTTTCCTTGTCTCCAATCCTTCCCTCCTCCTCTCCTTCCTTCCTTCCCTCCTTCCTTCTCTCCTGTCCTCCTTCCTTCCTTCCTTCCTTCCTTCCTTCCTTCCTTCCTTCCCTCCCCTCCTTCCTTCTTTCCTTCCTTCCTTCCCTCCTTCCCTCCTTCCTTCCTTCCTTCCCTCCTTCCTTCCCTCCTTCCCTCCTTCTTTCCTTTCCTCCTTCCCTCCTTCCTTCCTTCCCTCCAATCCTTCCCTCCTTCCTTCCCTCCTTCCTTCCTCCCTCCTTCCTTCCCTCCAATCCTTCCCTCCTTCCTTCCCTTCCTTCCTTCCTTCCTTCCTTCCTTCCTTCCTTCCTTCCTTCCTTCCTTCCTTCCTTCCTCCCTGGTCCAACCCAGGGCCTAGGAGAAGCACCGAGCTCGGGGCCCACAGCACCCATGCTGGGTGCTGATGGCTGAGTCCTTCCCTTCCTGTGTGCAACGTGGAACAGCAGCTGGGTGGGGGGAGGAGGGGCGCAGGGAAACTGGAAGCCTCTGCTGCTGTGGCTTTTTTTCTCCTGCAGGCCCCGCATGAATCATGGCCTGGAGGAAGCTGGAAACATCTGGAAGGAATTAGCAGGAAATGAGACCAAGATGTGGGAAAAGCCTGCGCCTCCTCCTCCCACTGTGGCTGCTGCTGCTCCACCTCCTCCTCTTCCTCCTCTTCCTTCCTTCCTCCTCTTCCTTCCTTCCTTCCTTCCTTCCCTCCCTCCTTCCTTCCTTCCTTCCTTCCCTCCTTCCTTCCTTCCTTCCCTCCTTCCTTCCTTCCTTCCTTCCCTCCTTCCCTCCTTCCTTTCTTCATTCCTTCCCTCCTTCCTTCCTTCCTTCCTTCCTTCCTTCCCTCCACTCCTTCCTTCCTTCCTTCCTTCCTTCCTTCCTTCCTTCCTTTGTTCCCTCCACTCCTTCCCTCCTTCCTTCCTTCCCTCCTTCCTTCATTCCCTCCACTTCTTCCCTCCTTCCTTCCTTCCCTCCTTCTCTCCTTCCTTCCTTCTTATGTCTTTCTGTCTGTCTCTGTGAGTCTCTGTATTTCTGTCTCTGTCTGTCTCTGTGTCTCTTTCTGTTTTGCAGTCTGTTTGTCTGTCACTCTGTCTCTGTCCATTTGTCTCTATGTCTCTGTGTGTCTGTCTCTGTATCTGTCTGTCTGTCTGTCTCTGTCTGTCTGTCTCTGCCTCTGTTCATCTGTTTGTCTGGCTAGCTATGTCTGTCTCTGTCTCTTTCTGTCTCTGTCTGTCTGTCTGTCTGTCTCTGACTCCATTTTTCTGTCTGTTTCTGTTTGTGTCTGTTCATCTGTCTCTGTGTGTCTGTCTGTCTGTCTCTGTGTTTCTCTGTATTTTTCTGTGTCTGTCTCTGTCTGTTCGTCTGTCGGTCTCTCTGTGTGTCTGTCTGTCTTCATCTGTCTGTCTGTCTCTGTGTGTCTCAATCTCTATCTGTCTCTGTCCGTTTGTCTCTCTGTCTATGTCTCACTCTGTATTTGTCTCTGTCTGTCTGTCCATCCGTCTGTCTGTCTCTGACTCCTTTTTTCTCTTTTACCGTTTCTCTGTCTCTATGGTTCTGTCTGTACGTCTGTCTGTCCCTGTCTGACTCTGTGTCTCTCTGTGTCTGTCCATTTGTCTGTCTCTCTGTCTGCCTCTGTCTGTCCATTTGTCTGTCCATCTGTCTCTGTCTGTTTCTCTGTCTATTTCTCTGTCTGTCTGTCTGTCTGTCTGTCTCTGTTCATCTGTCTCTCTGTGTCTGTCTGTCTGTCTGTCTATCTCTATTTCTGTCTGTCTCTATTTCTCTTTGTGACTTTCTGTCTGTCTGTTTCTCCATCGGTCTGTTTATCTCTGTGTCTGTCTTTCTGTCTCTATGTCCATTTGTGTCTTTGTCTGTGTCTGTCTGTCTCTGGTTATCTGTCTGTGTCTGTCTGTCTCTCTGTCCATTTGTCTGTCTCTGTCTGTGTCTGTCTGTCTGTCTCTCTGTCTCTTTCTGGGTCTGTCTGTCTGTCTCTGACTCCATTTTTCTGTGTTTGTGTCTGTGTCTCTGTCTGTCTGTCCCTGTATCTGTGTGTTTGTCTGTCTGTCTCTGTCTTTCTCTATCTGTGTGTCTGTCTCTCTCTGTGTCTGACTGTCTCTGTTCATCTGTCTCTCTGTGTTTCTCTCTATATATTTGTCTCTGTCTCTTTGTCTGTCTGTCTGTCCCTGTCTGTGTGTCTCTCGGTCTCTATTTGTCTCTTTGTCTATCTCTATGTCCATGTCTGTCTCTGTATGTCTGTCTCTGTTCATCTGTCTCTCTGTGTCTGTCTGTCTGTATCTCTCTGCCTATCGCTCTGTGTCTATTTTTCTGTTTCTGTCTGTGTGTCTGTCCGTGTTCATCTACCTCTCTGTGTATCTGTCTGTCTCTTGTGTTTCTCTGTATTTGTCTCTGTCTCTCTGTGTCCATCTGTCTGTCTATGTCTGTGAGTCTGTCTGTCTGTGTTCATCTGTCTCTCTCTGTCTGTTTGTCTCTGTCTCTGTCTGTCCATCTGTCATTCTCTGTGTCCGTCTGTCTCTGTATCTGTTTGTCTCTGTCTATCTGTGTCTGTCTGTCTCTGTGTCTGTCTCTCTGTCCATGTCTGTCTCTGTTCATCTCTCTCTCTCTGTCTCTGTGTCTGTCTGTCTCTCTCTCTGTCTCTGTCTGTCTGTCTCTATATTTATCTGTCTGTATCTCTCTGTGTGTCTCTGTCTGTCTCTAGATTTGTCTATATCTCTCTGTCTGTCTGTCTATTTTTCTCTCTCTGTCTGTGTCTGTCCCTGTTCATCTGCCTCTCTGTGTGTCTGTCTGTCTCTTGTGTTTCTCTGTATTTGTGTCTGTCTCTCCATCTCTCTCTGTCTGTGTGTCTCTCTGTGTCTCTGTCTCTCTCTGTTTATCTGTTTCTGTCTGTGTTTTGTCTCTCTGTCTCTGTCTGTCCATCTGTCATTCTCTCTGTCTGTCTCTGTCTCTCTGAGTCTGTCTGTTCATCTCTCTCTGTGTCTGTCTGTCTGTCTGTCTCTGTCTGTCTGTCTCTGTCTGTCTGTCTATTTGTATGTCTGTATCTCTCTGTCTGTCTCTCTGTGTCTGTCTATTTTTCCCTCTCTGTCTGTCTGTGTGTCTGTCCCTGTTTATCTGCCTGTCTGTGTGTCTGTCTGTCTCTGTCTCTCTGTCTCTCTCTGTCTATCTGTGTGTCTGTCTGTGTGTCTGTCTCTGACTCCATTCCTCTGTCTTTCTGGCTGCGTTTCCTCTCTGTCTGTCTGTCTGTCTATCCCCCTCCTCCCCCGCCCCCCCACACCCCCTCTTTCTCAGCTCTGTGCCCCCCACCCCACAGGTCCGGCCTTTTCCCCTTCCTCTCCCCTCCTCCTCCTCCTCCTCCTCTCTCTTTCCTTCCAGAACTTTCTCTTCGGCCGTTTCTCCCTCCCCCTCCCCAGCATCCCCCCCTTCCCCGCCTGGCCTGGTGGGGGGGATTCAGGGTCTCCCCATCCCCCTCTCCCCGACCCCCACCCCCTCTTTTTCTTCCCTGCTTCCCCTCCCTCCTTTTCCCACTGACACCCCCCCTCAGCCCAGGCTGTGTGGGGCGGAGCTGAGGCTCAGGCCGCAGCGTGGCGGGGTGGGGACATCTGGGCCTGGGCGGATAAAAGAGGAGCCCGCAAGCTGTGCTGTGCTGTCTGGAGACACAGGACAGAGAGACAGACAGACAGACAGACAGACCAGGTGAGGGGGCCTGGACGAGGGGTGGAGGGGGGTGAGGGGATCTTGGGGTACAGGGGATCCTGGGAGGGGGGAAAGGGGGAGGTGTAGGGATTTGGGGGTTCTGGGGGTCAAGGAGGAGAGGTTAGGGGTCAGGGAGATGCAGGGGGAAACATGGTCAATCCTGGGGTTCCCAGGACCCCAAAGTTCATTGGGGGAAAGCACAAGGATTCCTGGGAAGAGGGGGTCAAAGGCCCAGAGAGCAAAGGTCCTGGGGTGCAGCCAGCAAAGGAGTTCAAAGGTCAAGGAGGGGGGAGACAGAGGTCAGGGGAGGGCGGACACCTGGGACATGGGCAAGATCAGGGAGCCAAGGTCCTGGGGTGCAAAGTTCAGGGGTGAGGGAGTCAGGAAGAGGGGGAATGGGAAGTTCAGGGGTGCAGGGATCAGAGGTCACCAATCTGGGGGGTGAGGGAAGGCATCTGTCACGGGGGTCCTGGGTCCTAGGTTCCCCCAAGTTCAGAGGGGAAAAGCCCAGGGAGCAAAGGTCCTGGGGTGCAGAGTTCAGGGGGTGCAGGGGTCACAGGTCACAGGAATCTGGGGTACCAGGGTCCCAGGGCCCAGAGGTAATGGAAAACCCACCTTAGGGGTGCAGGGTGTCATGGTCCTCCTCTTCCTCCTCCTCCTCTTTCTCCTGTCCTCCTCCTCTTTCTCTTCTTCCTTCTCCTCTTCCTCTCTTCCTCCTCCTCTTCCTCCTCCTCCTCTTCCTCCTCCTCCTCTTCCTCCCCATCCATCCATCCATCTACCCATCCATCCATCTACCCATCCATCCACCCATCCATCCATCCACCCATCCTCCCATCCATCCACCCATCCATCCATCCACCCATCCACCCATCCACCCACCCATCCACCCATCCATCCATCCACCCACCCATCCATCCACCCATCCATCCACCCATCCATCCATCAATCTACCCATCCATCCATCCACCCATCCATCCACCCATCCATCCACCCATCCATCCATTCATCCACCCATCCATCCATCCACCCACCCACCCACCCACCCATCCATCCACCCATTCATCCATCCATGAAGCCACGCCCCCTGTGGCTGGTCCAACCCATTCTCTTCCTCCTCCTTTTCTTCCTCTTCTTCCTCCTCCTCCTCCTTTCCTTCCTCCTCATTGTTATTACTATTATTCTCATCATAGTTATTATTATTACTGTTATTGACATTGTTGTTTTTACTATCATGGTTGTTACTGTTATTGTTAATATGATGGTTATGATCATCATTATTGTCATGGTTATTACTATTATGGGTATTGTGGTTATTATTGTTATTGTTGTCATGATGTTTGGGTTATTGTTATGATTGTTATTGTTGTTATTGTTACTATGGTGATGGTTATTATTATGGTTATGCTATTGTTGTCATGATGGTTATTATTGTTATTGTTGTTGTCATTGTTATTATTATAGTTATTGTTGCCATGGTTATTACTATTATGGGTATTATGGTTATTATTGTTATCGTTGTTATTATTGTCATTGTTATTGTTATTATAGTTGTTATTGTTGTCATGGTTATTATTGTCATTGCTATTGTTATTATAGTTATTATTATTGTCACAATGTTTATTGTTGTTGTTGTTCTTGTTACTGTGGTGGTGACGGTCGTTGGCATATTCTTCGCCAAGCCTTCCTTGTTGCTCAGGAGGCTGAGATCTGGAGGATCGTGGTTCAAAGCCACCTCCACCCCCTCTCCCCACCCCCCCCAGGACCAACCGAGAGACCCGGATCTCCAGTGAACCCCCCAACCTGGAAAGGTAGGTGAGGAGCTCTGGCCCCGGGTTCGCGTCCCGGGGAGGGGGGGCTGATGGAGGTGGGAGGAAGAGGAGGAGGAGGAGGAGGAGGGTGATGGGTGATAGGAAGCCAGGGGGAAATGGGGTGCTGAGTACTTAGTACTTAGTCCTGGGGAGGGGGGAGGGGGGATGGACAATGACAGAAACAGACAGACAGACAGAAGAGATACACAGACAGATGTAGACACACAGACAGACAGACACAGACATGACACAGAGAGAGAGACACAGACAAACAGACAGACCAAGATGTGCAGACAGACAGGGAGAGACAGAGACAGGACAGACAGACACACAGACAGACATACAGACAGACAGAGACACAGAGACTGAGAGAGAGAGAGACAGAAGAGACAGACAGGCACAGACAGTCAAACTGAGCCAGGACAGATAGACAGAGACACAGAGACAGGAAGAGACAGATGGACACAGGCACAGACAGAGACAGAGACAGAGAGACAGAGATGGACGTGAGAGAAACTGGCACAGACAGACACAGAGAGACAGACAGACAGACAGACAAAGAGACAGAAGAGAGACAGACAGGGAGAGACAGATGCACCGAGACAGATAGACATAGAGACAGACATACAGAGGCACAGAGAGACGGGCAGACAGACACAGACAGACAGAGACAAGTGACAGATGGAGAGAGGCAAAAGAGACAGACAGAGACAGGAAGATAGAGACAGACAGACAGACAGACACAGACAGACTAATATGAGACAGACAGATGTAGACATGGAGACAGGGAGAGACCGACAGAGGTAAATGGACAGACACAAGAGACAGACAGATGTGAACAGACACAGACAGGAAGACACAGAGACAGAACAGACAGACAGAAGAGACACAGACAGATGTAGACACAGAGACGGACAGACAGAGAGAGACACACACAGACAGATGAAGATGTGCAGACAGACAGGGAGAGACAGACAGAGACAGGACAGACAGACAGAGACACACAGACAGAGACACAGACAGACAGAGACACAGACAGACAGACAGGGAAAGACAGATGGCAGAAACAGAAGAGACAGACAGGCACAGACAGACAAACTGAGCCAGGACAGATAGACAGAGACACAGAGACAGGAAGAGACAGACAGACACAGGCACAGACAGAGACAGAACAGACAGACAGAGATGGACATGAGAGAAACCGGCACAGACAGACACAGAGAGACAGACAGACAGAAAAGACAGAGAGAAGTGACAGATGGAGAGAGGTAGAAGAGACAGACAGACAGAGACAAGAAACAGACAGACAGCTCTAGACACAGAGACAGGAAGGGAGATGAACAGACATGGAGAGACAGCAACAGACAGAGATAGACACAAGCACAGAGAGACAGACAGAGACAAGAGACAGACACAGAGACGGACACAGACAGAGACAAACAGAGACAGAACAGACTGACAGACAGGCAGATGGAGACAGGGAGAGACCGACAGAGGTAGACAGACAGACTGAGACACAGATGTGAACACAGAGACTGACAGGAAGAGACAGAGACAGGACAGACAGACACAAGAGACAGAACAGACACAGACAGACAGACAGAGATAAGAGACAGACTCAGAGACAGACAGAGAGAGACAGATGGACAGACACAGAACAGATAGACACAGGGGCAGACTGACTGACAGAAGAGTCAGACACAGACTGAGACAGACAGACAGACATCAACATACAGACAGACATGAGACAGAGACAGACAGACAGACAGAGACAGAGACAAGTGACAGATGGAGAGAGGCAGAAGAGACAGAACCAAGAAGACAGAGACAGACAGACAGAGAGACCAATGGACAGATAACAGAGACAGAGAGGCAGACAGACAGAGACAGACAGAGGGAGACATGGAGACAGGGGGAGACCAACAGAGATAGACGGACAGACAGACAGACAGATAGGGAGAGACAGATGGATAGAGACAGACAGACACAGACAGAGACAGAGAGACAGAGACAGAGAAAAGACAGATGGACAGAGACAGGAAGACAGACACAGACAGAACAGACAGACAGACAGAGGCAGATGTGACAGAAACAGTCACAGACGGACAGACAGACACAAGAGACAGACATATGAATACAGAGACATACAGGAAGAGACAGAGATAGAACAGACAGACAGACAACAGAAGAGACAGACAGATGTAGTTACAGAGACGGAAAGACAGACACATGAGACAGAGACACACAGACAGACGAAGATGTACAGACAGACGGAGACACACAGAACACACACAGACAGAGACACAGAGACAGACAGATGGACAGAGACAGAAGAGACACAGACAGAGAGACACAGACAGA
>NW_027204363.1:0-15000 GCF_024711535.1 Dipodomys merriami
GAGTTGTGGATCAAATGTTAGGGCACTATCCTTGAGTGAATAAAAGTAAAGGATAGGCCTTGAGTTCAAATCACAAGAACAAAACACTCACACACACACACACACACACACACACACACACACTCTCTCTCTCTCTCTCTCTCACACACACACACAGACATGTACAATATTATGTCTAAATTCTTATTTTAGTTTGAAGAAATAAACAATGACATGAAAAGTAATATTTGTTACATATCCTGCATTTTTGTGAAGTGCTTTTTAGTGGTTTTTAGTTTTTTTGTTTTAAGATATAGCTTAGGTTATTAAAATTAATATTAATCTATTTAATAGTTATAATTCCTCATAACACATTGGAGTAAAACATTTGGTATTTTTTCTATAGTGTTAAGAAGTATTCTGAGTAAAAAAAAGAAATGAAGAATGGAAGAAAAAAGAAAGAAAGAAACAAAGAAACAAGAAAGAGAAAGAATGAAGAGAGAAAGAGAGACGTAGGGATGGAGGGAAGGAGGGAGGAAGGAAAGAAGAAAAGAAGGAAGGAAGGAAGGAAGGGACAAAAACAATTTAATTTATAAAATCTGATATTTAGCAGAACATAAATTTCATGTATGTTAACTCTTTAGTAAATGCAAGGTTTCAATTGCCACTTCTCTGCATGTTTTCTATGCATGAATGAAACCAACAAATGAGGGATCATAAATAACCACCTGAATCTGTTTGCATCTGTAGTAAATATGTACACAAATCTTTTTCTCATTTTTTATACATCATTAAATAACTATTTGCAAACAATTTACATTTAGTTATAAATATTCTAAAAATTGATGTAACCAAAGGATGTCAATGTATTATATAATGTGAACTCTGGTATTTATAATGCTAATAATATTACATTCTTCATGTTATATTAATTATAACAATTACATTATGTATTTTTTCAGAGAAATTAGCATCCTCTAATTTTGGTGTCTGTGGGAGTCCTAATAGCAGACGGTAATTAAAATCAAAGGAGATCTGTATTTCTGAAAGCAATTAACTCATTGGAGATTGTTCAAATACATCAGAAGGGCCTTAGAAATATTGCACCATGTTTACATGATTACCTATGATGTGATTCAAGAGCCACTAAACAATCGTACTTCACTTTGCCATTACTATAATTATTCCCATTGTTAAGAAGAATCATTCACATAATTTACACGATATAGGTTTGTCCTTAAGTTATTATTTCTTATGAAATAATATCCAAATGATACACTACACTAAGAGTTAAAGCAAAAGTTGCAAAATATATTGGACGATGTAACTACTTCCAGATACACATTTTGAAATTGTATTCCCTGTCTGGTGACATTAGAATCAACTTTTCAGAGATGACCCTGAAATAATGATCCTGATAAAAGAAGCCCAATATAACTACTCTGCCATGTGAACGTCCAGCAAATAAATTATAATGAACCAGAAAGTAGACCCCCCATAAGTCAAGGAATTGCTTTGAATAACCATTTTTATAACCAATGTTCAAGCTTCTAGAGTATGGGTAATATACTCCTGATGTTTTTAAGCCACTTACATTGAAGTATTCTCTTATAGCAGCCCAATAGCTGACAAAAAGCAAAGGAATGTTTATTTAAATTTCAAATTTTCAGAAAAAAGATTCATAATGTTTTATTATTGGAATTTGATTCTCCAAACCTCCAGGTTAAAAATATTTTTAAATGGGAATTGACTTGAGGTTAAACTCTCTATTCAACAATCATAATTAAATTTTTGAATATTTTAATATCTTTAACTACTTGTACAAAGGAGTTGCCATTCACTGAAACAGTTTATGGATACAGAGCATCTTGATCAATTTCACCCATTTCAACATTCTCATCCATCCCTCCCAATCAAGCCCAGTCTTTACGTATCTCAATATTATGTTATGTATGGAATTACTTGCCATTTAACAAAGCAGTTTATGTGTACAATGCACCTGGAAATGTGTTACCACTAGAACATCTTCACCCCAATTTCACACTACCCCTTGCTTTGTATATTTCAATTCTGGGAAGTATGCAATGGTTTCTTGCCTCTCCTTTTCCCCTTCAATTTCCTACCCCTCTCACATTGCCCCCCACTGTCCTCTCTTGCACTACACATTTACTGGCATTTATTTTGTTGGGCTTTGACTTAATCTTTTAAGAGAATGATATTTTCACACTACATAGACTCTGACACTTCAGATAATTCATTTGTATCTGTTTGCATACCATCCAGTATGTTTAATAAATGTTTATAAATTTACATTTAGAAGCAGCTGCTATCTACCACAAGTGAGGAAACCTAAGTTTCTCTGGGTGCAGTTAATTTCACTTAACATTATTATTTCTGCGTGTTTCATTTTCCTTAAGAATGGTACAATATTATTGTCTCTGATGGATGAATGGAATTTGAATATGTGTATATATGTATGTATACATACATACATACATACTTGTAAATAGCGATTAATAAAAGTATATATGTCATATAAATATAATTGTTTTTTATCATTAAGTCAATTCAGGGATTAAGGTGTGATAACTTATAATGTTGCTTTCTATTTAATAATGCTCTTTATTTTAACATTAAAGTTGTAAGTAACACAATTCAAGTCCTAGTGAAATTTGTTTTTTTGTTTTTGTTTTTGTTTTTTTTTTGTCGGTCATGGGGCTTGAACTCTGGGCCTGGGCGCTGTCCCTCAGCTCTTCAGCTAAAGGCAAGCGCTCTACCATGTGAGCTACAGCACCACTTCCGGTTTTCTAGTGGTTTATTGGAGATAGGAGTCTCACGGTCTTTCCTGCCTGGGCTGGCTTTGAACCGCGATCCTCAGATCTCAGCTTCCTGAGTAGCTAGGATTACAAGCGTGAGCCACCAGTGCCCGGCGTCCTAGTGAAATTTGAAGGTTCAAATTTAAATTTAAAATTTCAAAATGTCTAATACTTCCACTTTGGCAACCAAAATGAAAAACAGGGATGTTTTATCCTCAAGAATGTAATTATTTCATGTGCAAAAAAATAAAATAAATGTAATATTAATTCAGTGGAAATAATATATCAAATACTTATGCAATGCATCAATTCCATAGATTATGAGATCTATTGATAAAATTAATAAAACTTGTAAAGTTGGTTTTTCGACATAACATCTTGTACATCTCATTGTTGCAATGGGTCCACCTGTATCCCTATTTAAACAATTTATTTTTCCCTTCCCCTCCACAAATTATACCAACGAGGAGATTGGAAGGAATGGGAAGGGGAAACAAAGGAGCAGGCAACAATGCTTGATATGAAATGTAGTCATTACCTTGCCCATGTAATTGTAACCCCTCTGTATGGTATTTTCACAATTTAAAAAATAATAAATAAAGAAAGAAAAATAAATAAAACCCAGGATTGGCAAAAATTTATTTTAAAAGAAAAAAATGATTAAAACTCGTATTAAGTAGATTACTTAAGACATGAACCGAGTGATAATTTTCTTTTCTAGGTGAAGTTGATATAGAAATCAAAATCTAAAGATTCCAGAGTTCTGTGTGCTTATACATGTCAATTTATACATATGCTTGACTCACCTCGACATTATATGAAGATAACTGAGAACAGGACTAGAATAAAAAAAAATCACTCAAATGTTTAGCTTTATTTTGTGACTAAATATGTATTTTTTATCTCTTTATTTTATTTGAAAAATCTGGTAATTTATTTAAGTCACATCAACAATAATGAGAAATACACAGCTCCTAGCTCCTTAAAAGACAATCAATAAGACAAAAAGAAAACAACAAAGAAAAAAATTGAACCTCATTTTGCATGTAGTCTTTGTATATTGTGGTGATTTGTAACTGTAGATTATGTGACTATCCCATGAATCTGGGCTCAAATCACTAGGGCTACTGGAAGAAAATTTCAAATTCTAGAGCAGCTAACACAGCTGTGCAGTTGTTTGTGGGTTTCACTGCAGTAGTAGCTGGGCCTGAACTGTACAAAGGAAATAATTTTAGTGCTTTGAAGGCAAAAATGTGATGAAAAGCATACTTTTATCTTCTTAGATGAAATAATAAGACCACACTTTAAAGCTTACTAAATGATCAGCCCTTTAAAGAACAGTGCCATTTTTAAGGAACTCTAGATCATTCAAGTCCTTCATTCCATCCACAAGCATTGTTGCCATTCACAAATCATTGTCAAAGTGAATTTCCAGTTCTTTTTGATCTTTCAAATGGTTTAGGAGTAACATAAACAATAATTCAAGTTGTTGAGAAAATTTAATTTAGAATAAGCAAGCAAATCAGATTCAACTCCATAGCATAACCTTTAGGAAAAATGAAGGGAGGAATATGGCATGTCCTTTGTAATTTAATATTAGACATTAGGGCAAAATGCCAGAAGCAGACTCTACAAGGAAACCGAAGTCTTTGATAATATATATAAAAGATTACCCAGGGAAAAGTAATTTTACTTACATTTCCTATTGTATGATAACATTTTTGTCTGCTAATGAGAGACTCAAAAATATTTTAATTATGATATGAAAAATGTATTGACATAAATGAATGAAATCAGGGCGTAGATGGTACAGGAGCTGGGTGATTCTTTAATTATTTTCATTATTTTGAATGATCTGGTATTTTGTATTGTGGAAGTATGAATGTGTCGAGAGCCCTGCAGGGAGTCTATCTGCATGATAGGCTTGACTATCTCACTGGAACATCAGGAGGCTGTTCACAGAATCCGGTCTTTTCATCCTGCCCCATACAAATACCAGTAGCTGCTAACAACCACCTTTTCACCCCCTAGTAGCTGCTAACGACCACCTTTTCACCCCCCATACAAACATCCAGTTGTTGCTAACAACCACCTTTTCACTGCCCTAAACAAGCATCCTGCAGCTGCTATGCCCAATGAAAAAGCTTCCTTATTCTAAACATATAAATACCCCAGTGTGAAAAAATAAAATTTGGCAGCTTGATCAGAATCCTTGTCTTGCTGTCCTTCTTCGTGTCTCTTGTCCCTTCATTCCTTCTCGCTTAGGTTCACTGCCCTCGTTGACGTCCTGCGGGTCGGGACATGAATATATTTTATATCTGTGCAGGAAAGGTTGATTATTAGATAAGTGTCTGATACCCAATGTCAGGAATCTAACCTGAGTCAGAGTGGTAAATATATGTGTGTGTGTGTGTGTGTGTGTGTGTGTGTGTGTGTGTGTGTGTGTGTGTGTGTGTGCCTGCAATCATGTATTTAGAAGGAAGAATCTTATTTTCCTCAAGGTATATACTTAATTGTATTAGTTATATTAAATTAATGACAGCAGATTAAGGTAATTAACATTTTGACACATATGTTTATATTCCTATGATTGCATGAACAAACTAAAAAGTTATTTTGGTGTATGAGTTTTGTGGAAGGTCAGCTGAAAGTATAAACATTTGGAATCTTGAGAAAGATACCAATGGCAATCATTTCAGTGTAGATCAGTTTTAGACAACACTTGCAAGGATATATAATCATATTTGAAAGTGCAACATTGGTTTATTTTCAAAAGCTACACTATTCTATAACTTTGTAGGAAATTTAAATTATGGAAACATAAAAGTAATGTGATTATTTATTGCATACAGTTTTACACTTTAGTTTTGTCAAATCAAAATACCATTTATTTCTACTGTATAGGAGGAAAACCCTAAATATTACAGTTTAAGCCATATTTCATTTTGGGAAGCCTTGTCTGTATGAATAAGTTTATTTCTTTTGTTTCTGCTTTCCTATTCATAATTCTGTTTCTCATAGTATTATTCTAAGGACAAGTTCTTTATCCCAATTTGGGGCTTGAATATAACTCATGCTCAGTTTGCTAACAGTAGTCAGTCTACCATTTGAACCATGTCTCCAGCCCAGAAATTTTTGAAGTTAATTGGAGATAGAACCTCATGAATTTTCCTACCATTCTGAAAACCATTATCCCCCAAGTCTCATCCTTCTTAATCATTAGGATTATAAATTTGAGTCATGGACCCCAAGAGTCAATGACTTTTCATGTCTTATAGATTCCACATGTTTGCTAGTAATTGTAATAATAAACTACCACAGATTGGGTAGCATTAACACTGTAAATACATTCCCTCTGAGTTGGTGGAACTAAAACTCCAAGATCAGAGTTGGCTCCTTCTGAGTCCTCTTTCCTTGGAATATTCAAGGCCTTCTGCTTCTCTTGGAGGAGAGTTCAACTTAAATGCTACCTTTGAGATTCTCTTTCCCAATGCAGTCACTTTCTAAGGCAATGGGTTTTTGATCTTTAGTGTGATTTCAGTAGGACAGTATCCAACACATAATATATTACTTAATGGATAGGAGAAAATCTCTAATAGGAAATTATTTGGTTTGGGCATGGAAGTTATGCTATATTTAAAAAAAATAACAAAAGAGGCAAAGGTTTTATTAGAGCTTGTAAAATGAGTATGAAGTCTTGACCTCAGACATGCCAAATTCTTACCCTGACACACACTTAAATGCCTAGGAATACTGGATGATTGAACCCAAAATCCTATACTTGTGAAACAGCATCTCTTTTATTGCCATACCAGCAGATTGTAATTTGGTTGCTTATTTTGAGGTAGTATCACTATGCCTGGGCCTGCTTGGACTGCGGTCCTCCTAACACAAGCAAAACACATTGCACCCAGCAAATGGTTAGAGTTTCTGAAACTTCTTTTTTTTGTCTGGGCTTGCCTGGAACTGCAATACTCTAATCTCTGTTTTCTAAGTAGATAATATTGCAGGTTTGAGCCACTTTATCCAGTAAAAGTATACAATTTCAAGATATCTTGATATTGTGTATATTTGTGCTTGACATATATTGCTAACCTTAATTTAATTTTCTCCCTCTTTTGTTTAGTACTCTGAGTTGAAAATATTGACTTTCTTGATATACATGGCTTTGTTTTGGGTGGAATCCCATCACAATCCAAAAAATCTCCCAAAAAGTTTATGTCAAGAATCATGGAAAAAAGGCTTCAGGTTGAAAAAAAAAAACACTGATCCTTAACTTATAATTGCAGTATATTTATAATGTTAGTCAATGCTTTCTGAAGTATGAGAAGAGAAGGAAGACAGAAATGTGAAAGGTGTCATCTCTGTAGAATTTCTGTAGTTGTCACTTCATGTTATCTTTCTTCCTTAAGGCTTGCTTTATTAAAACCCTCTGGGGACTGGGAAGGTGGCTAGTGGTAGAGCGCTTGCCTTGCATGCCTGAGGCCCTGGGTTCGATTGCTCAGCACCACATAAGTAAAAAGAAAAAAGCCAGAAGTGGTGCTGTGGTAGAGTGCTAGCCTTGAGCTGAAGAGCTGAGGGACAGCACCCAGACCCAGAATTCAGGCCCCACGACTAGACCCAAAAAATAATATAAACTGAATAACAACAACAACAGTAATAATAACAGGAATAACAATAGTAATAACAATAGCAACAACCACAGTAGTAATAATAGTAACAATAACAGCAATGACAGTAACAATAACAACAGTAACAATAACAATAATAACAACAATAGCAATAATAGCAACAATAACAACAACAGTAATAATAGCAATAACAGTAATAATAACAGCAGTAATAATAGTGTTAATAATAGCAACAACAACAATAATAGTCACAACAAGAGTAATAATAATAACAATAACAACCATAAAAGTAATAACAGTAGTAATAAGAGTAACAATAACAACAACAATAACAGTAATAATAGCAAGAACAATAGAAATAATAGCAACAACAACAATAACAGTAATAGCAATAGTAATAATAACAGTAATAACAATAGTAATAACAACAGTAATAATAACAATAGTAAAACAATAACAGTAATACTAGTACTAATATAGTAATAACAATAGTAACAACCACAGGCATAATAATAGTAACAATAACCGTAACAACAGTAACAATAACAGTAATAACAACAGTAATAACAATAGTGACAACAGTGATAGTAACAATAAAAACAGTAATAATAATACTAACAAGAGCAATAACAATAGTAACACCAGTAACAATAACAACAACAATAATAACAGTAAAAACAACAGTAAAAACAATACTAATGATAACAGTAACAACTGTAATAACAATAGTTTTAATAATAGTAATAACAATAGCAACTACCCCAGTAGTAATAACAGTAACAATAACAACAATAACAATAATAGTAATAGTAATAACAACAGTAACAATAACAGTAATAATAACAGTAACAATAACAGTAATAATAATAGTAATAACAACAGTAAAAACAATAGTAATGACAACAGTAATAATAACAGTAACAATAGTAATAACAATAGTATCAATAATAGTAATAACAACAGTAACAACAATAGTAATAATCGTAACAATAACAGTAACAATAACGGTAACAACAGTAATAATAACAGTAATAATAGAAATAATAGTAATAACAACAGAAATAACAACAGTAATAACAACAGCAATAATAATAGTAACTAATAGTAATAACAGTAATAACAACAGTAACAATAGTAACAACAAGAGTAATAATAACAGTAATAACAATAATACTAATAATAGTAACAATAGCAACAATAGTAATAATAGAACTAACAGTGATAATAACAGTAATAACAACAGCATTAATAATAGTATTAATAATTGCAACAACAACAATAACAGTAACAACAACAATAGTAATAATAGAATTAATGGTAATAACAACACTAATAATAGTATTAATAATAGTAATAACAATAGTAATAACAGTAACAATAGGAACAGTAACAGTAGTAACAGTAGTAACAGTAGTAACAGTTCACAGTAGTAACAGTAGTAATAACAACAATCATAATAGAAATAAGAGTAATAATAATAGCAATAACAGTAATAACAATAATAGCAACAGTAACAATAACAATAGTGATAATAGAAATAATAGTAATAACAACAGTAATAATAGTAAATAAAAATAGTATTAACAACAATAACAGAAATAATAGCAAGAACAATAGGAATAATAGTAACAATAACAACAAGAATAGTAATAATAGAAATAACAGTAATAACAAAAGTAATAACAATAGCAATAATAATAGTAAGAACAATAGTGACAACAACAATAGTAACAATAACAGTAACAACAACAACAACAACAGTAATAACAGTAATAAAAACAACAACAATAACAGTAATAGTAACAAGAACAACAATAGCAATAATAGAAATAACAGTAATATCAATAGCAATGTTAAGAGTAATAATAGCAATAACAATAGCAACGACCACAGTAGTAATAATAGTAACAATAATATCAATAATATCAATAATATCAATCATACAAATAATAGTACTAACAACAGTAATAACAATAGTAATAATACTACTAATAGTGGTAACAATAACAACTATAACAATAATAACAGTGATAACAATAATAATCTTAACAACAATAACAGTAACAATAACAATAGTGACAACAGTAATAGCAAAAAGAACAATGGTAATAATGAAATAACAGTAATAACAACAGTAATGATAATACTAATAACAATAGTAATAATAATAGTAACAATAGTATCAAAAACAACAATAGCAATACTAATAACAGCAATAACTATAGCAATGCCAATAACAATAATAGAAGTAATAATAGTAATAATAACAGTAATAACAGTACCAAGAGTAATAATAGTAAAACTGAGAGTAATAATAACAATAATGGCAATAATCGTAACAACAATGTAGACATAGGAGTAGGAACTATGTTCATAACCAAAACAATAGGAGTAATAACAATAGTAACAACAATAACAGTAAGAGTAATAAAAATAGTAACAATAGTAACAATAATAATAATAGTAATAATAGTAAAAACAATAGCAACGACAATAACAGTAACAGTAATAACAATATTAATAACAATAGTAACAACAGCAATAACAGTAACAACAACAACAATAGTAATAATACCAATAAGCATCATAGGAGAAATAGGAAGAGGAATAGGAAGTCAGGTGCCTGGTATCCAAGGAAACCACCAGGAAACCAGAAGTGGCACCATCTTGGTATCTCTATGGCTCCCAGGGGCCCAAGGCCCCACCCCAGGGACAGGAAACTCCATGAGGAAACTCTGAGCTCCACCAGCAAACCGGAAGTGGGGCCATCTTGGTCTCTGGGGCTCAGGGTCACTCAGGGGTCCAGAGAACCCAGGGTGCTGAATTCAAGAACCAAGAGAGCCTGCCCCCCTTCCCTACCCCCACCCCAATAACAAACAAGAGTGGATGGATGGATGGATGGATTGGGTTGATGGATGGGTTGATGGAGGGATGGATGGATGGGTGGATGGATGGATGGATGGATGGATGGGTGGATGGATGGATGGATGCATGCATGGATGGATGGGTGGATGGATGCATGGATGGATGGGTGGATGGATGCATGGATGGATGGGTGGATGGGTGGATGGATGGATGGATGGGTAGATGGATGGGTGGATGGATGGATGAATGGATGGATGGGTGGATGGATGAGTGGATGGATCGGTGGCTGGCTGGGGAGATGGATGGATGGATGGATGGATGGATGGATGGATGGATGGATGGATGGATGGATGGATGGATGGATGGATGGATGGGTGGATGGATGGGTGGATGGGTGGATGGGTGGGTGGGTGGGTGGATGGACGGGTGGATGGGTAGATGGATGGATGGATGGAAGGATGGATGGGTGGGTGGATGGATGGATGGATGGATTGACAGACAGATGGATGGATGGATGGGTAGATGGATGCATGGATGGATGGGTGGATGGATGGATGGATGGATGGGTGCATGGGTGGATGGATGGGTGGATGGATGGATGGATGGGTGGGTGGATGCATGCATTGATGGATGGGTGGATGGATGGATGGGTGGATGGAAGGATGGATGGGAGGGTGGATGGATGGATGGATGGGTGGACAGATGGATGGATGGATGGGTGTATGGATGCATGCATTGGTGGATGGATGCATGGATGGATGGGTGGATGGGTGGGTGGATGGATGGATGGATGGGTGGATGGATGGGTGGGTGGATGCATGGATGGATGGGTGGATGGGTGGGTGGATGGATGAATGGATGCGTGGGCGAATGGAAGGATGGATGGATGGATGGATGGATGGATGGATGGACGGATGGATGGATTGGTGGATGGATGGGTGGGTGGATGGATGGATGGATTGATGCGTGGGCAGATGTAAGGATGGATGGATGGATGGATGGATGGATGGATTGGTGGATGGATGGATGTGTAGATAGAAGGGTGCATGGATGGGTGGATGGATGGATGGATAGATGGATGGATGGATGCATGCATGGATGGATGGATGGGTGGATGGAAGGATGGATGGGTGGGTGGATGGATGGATGGGTGGATGGATGCATGCATGGATGGATGAGTGGATGGATGCATGGATGGGTGGATGGATGGCTGGTTAGACGGATGGGTGGATGGGTGGATGGATGTGTGGATGGATGCATGGATGGATGGGTAGATGGATGGGTGGATGGATGTGTGGATGGATGGGTGGTTGGGTGGATGGATGGGTGGATGGATGGATGGGTGGGTGGATGGGTGGATGGATGGATGGATGGGTGGGTGGATGGATGGGCGCATGGATGGATGGATGGAATGGTATTATTTTTGTTGTTACTGTTATTGTTCTTGTTACTATTGTTATTACTATTATGGTTATTGCTGTTGTTGGAATTGTAATTGTTAATACTTATTGTTATTGTTCTTATTGTTTGTTGTTAATGTTATTGTTATTATGACTATTATTACTGTGATTGCTGTTATTACTGCTATTATTATTATTGCTGTTATTGCTCTTACTTTTATGATTACTGTTATGGTTATTATTATTGTTACTATTGTTACTGTCATGGTGATTGATGTTGTCTTTGTTCTTATCACTATTGTTTTGCTGTTATTGTGATTCTTGCTGTAATTGTTATTATTGTTACTGTTATTGTTATTATTGCTATTGTTACAGTTATTGTTACTGTTATCATTATCGATGTTATTGAACTTATTATTGTTATTGTTATAGTTATTGTTATTATGGCTACTATTACTCTGGTTATTGCTATTATTGCTTCTATTGTTATTGTTACTCTTATTAATGTCATTGTTATTGTTATTTGGTTGTTATAATGGCTATTATTGTTATTGTTATTGCTATGATTGCTGTGATTGTTGTTGCTCCCATTGTTACTGTTCTTGTTATGGATGATGTGTGATTGTTATTCTTACAGTTATGATCGCTGTTATTGTTACTCATACTATGATTGTTGTTATTATTGCTATTGTTATTCATGTCATTGTTGTTGTTAATACTGTTATTGCTCTTATTCTCACCTTGACCCAGTTGATTCCCAGCCTTCAGCCCCACCCTGGCCTTGAAGAGCAAGAGACTAAGCTATTCTCAGCACAGCCTGATATTTTTAGACCCAAGGCTGATCACCCACCATCTGCAGCACCAGAGGACACAAAACCAAATGGAACAAATCCCACAGGCAGAGGGGGAGAGGAGGGGCCTGGGCAGGATATAACAGCCATCCATCCACCCACCCATCCATCACCCATCCACCCACCCATCCATCCATCCACCCATCCACCCACCCATCCATCCACCCATCCACCCACCCATCCACCCATCCATCCACCCATCCATCCAATCATCCACCCATCCATCCAATCATCCACCCATCCATCCACCCACCCATCCATCCATCCATCCATCCACCCATCCATCCACCCATCCATCAACTCATTAATCCACCCATCCACCCATCCATCACCCATCCATCCATTCACCCATGCATCCATCCACCCATCCACCCACCCCTCCATCCATCCATTCATCCATCCATCCATCAACCCATCCACCCATCCATCAATCCATCCACCCATCTACCCATCACCCACCCATCGGTCCCCCATCCACCGTCCACCCATCCACCCATCCATCCACCCATCCATCCATCCACCCACCCATCCACCCATCCATGTATCCATCCGTCCACCCATCCACCGGTCCACCCATCCACCCATCCATCCACCCATCCATCCATCAACCCACCCATCCACCCATCCATCTATCCATCCGTCCACCCATCCACCAGTCCACCCATCCACCCATCCATCCACCCATCCATCCATCCACCCACCCATCCACCCATCCATCCATCCATCCACCCATCCATCCATCCACCCATCCATCCACCCATCCACCCATCCATCCCCATCCATCCACCCATGCATTTACCCATCCATCCATCCATCCATCCACTCGTGACTCAGTGAGGCACTTCCTGTGTTCATTCCCTTTATTTCCAGAGGTCAGGGAGGCCCTGGGATGGGTCAGGTCTTGGCCTTGTGTCCAGTGTCCTTCTGTCTGTCTGTCTGTCCGTCCGCAGGTCAGTTGAAGGCGGGCAGGCTGAAGAGCTCGGGTTGTATGTCACCCAAGGAGGGCAGCAGCAGGGTGGCCCCGGCCGTTGAGTTCGGGGTCGAGCTGGACGCTGGGCACCATGACCACCTGCATCCCCTCTGCCTGGGCGACCGCCATGCCGTGGGGCGTGTCCTCCAGCACCAGGCACTGCAGGGTCAGAGGGCGAGAGAGACACGCGGAGTGAGAGGTCGGCCGGGGGGTGGGCCGGGTGCCCAGTGTTGGAGGGAAGGAAGGAAGGAAAGAAGGAAGGAGGGAAGGAGGGAAGGAAGGAAGGAGGGAAGGAAGGAAGGATGAAAAGGAAGGATGGAGGGAAGGAACAAGAAGGAAGGAGGGAAGGAAGGAAGGAAGGAGGGAAGGAAAGAAGGATGGAGGGAAAGAAGGAAGGAGGGAGGGAAGGAGGGAAAGAAGGAGGGAAGGAGGGAAAGAAGGAGGGAAGGAGGGAGGGAAGGAAGGAGGGAAGGAAGGAGGGAGGGAAAGAAGGAGGGAGGGAAGGAAGGAAGGAGTGAAGGAAGGAAGGAAGGAGGGAAGGAAGGAGGGAAGGAAGGAGGGAAGGTGACCGTCGAGCCACGGCGTGCCTACTGGCATGTTCTGTGTGTGATTTCGAGGCCTCCCCCACCCAGGGCCTGGTGTGGGCCAGGTGAGCACTGTGCCAAGGAGTCTCCCTCCCTGTTCCCCTGGGGCTGTCTGTCCATCCGTCTCTCCATCCGTCCATCCGTCTGTGTGATTGTGTGTCTGTCCGTGTCTCTCTGTCTGTCTCTGTGTGTCTGTCTGTCCCTATATCTGTCTGTCTGTGTCTCTGTGGTCGGTCTGTCTGGTCTGTTCTGTGTATCTGTCTGTCTGGACTCTTATGTCTGTCTGTCTGTCTCTGTATGTGTGTCTGTCTGTGTCTGGCCAAGTGTCTCTGTGTCTGTCTATCTGTGTGTGTCTGTCTCTGTATCCGTCTGTCTGTCTATATGCCTATTTGTGTGTCTCTGTAGTCTGTCTGTCTGTGTGTCTGTCTGTGTATGTATGTCTATCTCTCTGTCTGTCTATCGGTGTGTGTCTGTCTGTCCGTGTCTCTGTGCTCTGTCTGTCTGTCTGTCTGCCTGGTCTGTGTATCTGTGCGTCTGTCTGTGTCTATCTGTCTGTCTGTGTGTCTATCAGTGTGTCTGTCTGTGTCTCTGTGGTCTGTCTGGTAGGTCTGTGAATCTGTGTGTCTGTCCCGTCTCTTGTGTCTGTCTGTCTGTCTATCTGTCTGGTCTCTGTGTCTGTGTGTCTGTGTGTCTATCTCTCTGTCAGTGTGTCTGTCTGTCTATTGGAGTGTGACTGTCTGTCCGTGTCTCTGTGGTCTGTCTGTCTGTCTGTCTATGAGTCTGTCTCTGTGTCTGTGTCTCTATCTGGTTTGTCTGCCTGTCGGTCTGTGTGTCTATCTGCCTGTCTGTCTGTCTGCATGTCTGTCTGGTTTGTCCATGTGTCTATCTGTGTCTCTGTGTCCGT
>NW_027204363.1:17500-31290 GCF_024711535.1 Dipodomys merriami
GGGTGGATGGGTGGATGGATGGGTGGGTGGATGGATGTTGATTGAATATGGATGGGATTAACATTTACACACTTGAGTGACTTGGACCCAAGTCCTGATACAATATGGGTGGGATTAACGTTTGCACACTTCAGTGAGTTGGACCCAAGTCCTCATCTGGATGGAGGACAGACGGAAGGGATTAACATTTGCACAATTGAGTGACGGACCCAACTCATCTCCATGGAGGAAGGAGGGAAGGGATTAACATTTGCACACTTGAATGAGTTGGACCCAAGTCCTGCTGTTGATGGAATATGGAAGGGATTAACATTTGCACAGTTGAGTGACTTGGACCCAAGTGTTCATCTCAATGGAGGATGGATGGATGGGTGGATGGATGGATGGATGGGTGGGTGGATGGATGAGTGGATGGATGGGAGGGTGGATGGATGGATGGATGGGTGGATGGATGGATGGGTGGATAGATGGGTGGATGGGTGGATGGATGGATGGATGGATAGATGGGTGGATGGGTGGATGGATGGATGGGTGGATAGATGGATGGGTGGATGGATGGATAGGTGGACGGATGGGTGGATGGATGGATGGGTGGATCAGAGGGTGGATGGGTGGATGGATGGATGGATGGATGGATGGGTGAATAGATGGGTGGATGGATAGGTGGATGGGTGGGTGGATGGATGGGTGGATGGATGTTGATTAAATATGAGTGGGATTAACATTTTCACACTTGAGTGACTTGGAACCAAGTCCTGACCTCAATGGAGTAGGTCAAGCTCTGTCTCTGTCTCTGTCTGTCTGTCTGTGTCTTCTTCTGTCTGTGTCTGTCTTTGTCTCCTCTGTCAGTCTGTCTGTTGGTCTGCGTGTCTCTACCTGTCCATGTCTGTGTCTGTCTGTCTTTGTCTCTCTGTCTCTGTCTGTCTCCTCTGTCAGTCTGTCTGTGTCTCGTTCTCTCTTTCTTTGTCTGTCTGTCTGTGTCTGTCAGTCTACTTCTGTCTCTGTCTTTCTGTCTGTCTGTCTCGTCTGTGTCTGCCTGTTGGTCTGCCTGTCCATGTCTGTCTCACTGTCTGTCTGTCTCTGTCTCATTCTGTCTTTGTCTGTCTCGGTCTGTCTGTCTGTCATCAGTCTACTTCTGACTTCTGTGTCTGTCTGTCTCTTTGTCTCTCTGTTTCTGTCTCCTGTGTTTGTCTGGGTCTCGTTCTGTCTTTCTTTGTCTGCCTGTGTCAGTATCTGTCTGTCTGTGTGTCTGTCTGTCTGTGTCTCTCTGTTATTCTCTGTCTTTCGTGTCTGTCTGTCATTCTCTGTGTCTGTCTGTCTTTCTCTGTGTCTGTGTCTGTCTCTGCCTATGTCTGTCTGTCCATCTGTCTGTGTCTCTCTCTGTGTCCATCTGTGTGTCTGTCTCTGTCTGTCTTTGTCCCAGTGTCTGTCTGTCTTGCTCTATGTCTGTCCGTCTCTGTCTGTCGGCCTGTGTCTGTCTCTCTCTGTCATTCCCTGTCTGGCTCTGCCTCTGTCTGTCTGTCTCTCTGTCTGTCATTCTGTGTCTGTCTGTCTATGCCTGCCCATGTCTCTGTCTTCTCTGTGTCTGTCTGTGTCCATCTATCTGTCTGTGTCTCTCTGTGTCCATCTGTGTGTCTGTCTCTGTCCCAGTGTCTGTCTGACTCTGTTTCACTGTCCCTGTGTCTGTCAGTCTGTCTCTGGGAACCGCGCATGCTTGTTGCAGGGCAGCGCAGCCCAATCCCGCGCATGCGCAGATCCGTACCTCGCAGAGCCCGGGGAGCACACGCATGCGTGTTCCTGCTCGGCGGGGGGGGGGGGGGGGAGGGACGGGGCGTGCTGGCTCATGCATGCGCGGTACAGCGCGGAGGACCTCCCCCCCCCAGGTGGCACGCATGCGCAGTACCAACCAGACCAACCGAGGGAATCCCACGCATGCACGCACCACACGCTCGGCCCGGACGGTGCCGGACGACTCAACCAGTGCGCATGCGCAATGCGGACGGAACCTCGATCCTCCGGAGTCCCCTAGGCACCTCCCGGCGGACTCACGCTGTGCACATGCGCAACTCGACCCTCCAGGGTCCGCTCTGCGCCTCCCTGCCGATTCAACCTGTGCGCATGCGCCGTGGGTCCACACGCGGGAGGGCAGTGGGAACAAGCAGCCAAGGGACGCGCATGCGCAGCGGCGCTCCGCCGGGAGCGCTAGGCCCCTCCCTGCTGACGAACCCTGTGCGCATGCGCATTGGCGCAGGCTGGCTCAGCCCCTCCCAGCTGCCTAACCCTGTGGGTAAGCGCAATGGCGCTCCGCCAGGCCGGCTCAGCCTGTCCCCGCTGAAGAACACTCTGCGCATGCGCAATGGCTCTCCGCTGGGAGCGTTCGGCCCCTTCCCCGCTAACCCTATGTGCATGCGCAGTGACGCTCCGCCGAGAGCGCGAGCATGTGCGCCCGCGTCTTGGCGCCGGCTGATGACATCGATGCGACGGCGCCGGCGGCCGCGCCCGGAAATGCAGCCGTGGCGGGGCCGCGGAGCGTCGCCGCCGCCGCCACCATGGCCACCACTATGCCGTCCGGATCCGGAAGCGGAAGCGGAAGCGCGCAGGAACCCCGAGGACACCGACCCGGGCGGCCCCCGGGTCACCGTCGGTGCGTGGAGGCCTCCAGGACGAGGCGCCTTTAAGAGGCGGGGACGCTGGAGGGCGTGGCTTTCTGATGGGCGTGGCGTCGCGGTGGGCGTGGCCTGCAGGGCGTGGAGCTGACAGGAGAGTCAGTGGGGGGCGTGGCCTGGAACAGAGGCCATTGGGCCGCTGGGGTTTGGGGGCGTGGCCTGGAAAGACGCCATTGGGCGGCTGGACGTAATGCCATTGGTCGGCTGGGCTGGGGGGCGTGGCTTGGAAGTAAGGCCATTGGGCCGCTGGGCCTAGGGGGCATGGCCTGGCAGGAACTAGGCTATTGAGGGTCCTGGCTTTGGGGGTATGGCTTGGAAGTAAGGCCATTGGGCAGCTGGTCCTGGAGGGGCGTGGCCTGGCAACAGTGATGCTATTGTGTAGTCTGGCTTTGAGGGCGTGGCCTGGGTGTGCTGCCATTGGATGGCTGGCCTGGGGGCGTGGCCTGGCAGGAACCAGGCCGTTGGGTGCCCTGGCTTTGGGGACTTAGCACCCACCACCTCCCCATGGTGACTCAGGGACTGAGCACCCAGCACCTCTCCATGGTGACCCAGGGCAGGGACTGAGCACCCAGCACCTCCCCATGGTGACCCAAAGTGGGGACTCAGCACCCAGCACCTCACCATAGTGACTCAGGATGGGGACTGAGCACCCAGCACCTCCCTAAGGTGCGCCAGATCCAGCAGTAAGCACCCAGCACCTCCCCATGGTGACCCAGAATGGGGACTGAGCACCCAGCACCTCCCCATGGTGACCCAGGATGGGCAATAAGCCCCCACTACCTGCCCATGGTGACCCAGGACCAAGACTAAGCACCCAGCACCTCCCCATGGTGACCTAGGGCCAGGACTAAGCACCCAGCACCTCCCCATGGTAACCCAGGATGGGGAATAAGCACCCAGCAACTCCCCATGGTGACCCAGGGCCAGGTCTAAGCACCCAGCACCTCCCCATGGTGACCCAGGGCCAGGACTAAGTACCCAGCACCTCCCCATGATGACTCAGGGGAGGGACTGAGCACCCAGCACCTCCCCATGATTACCCAGGGACTGAGCACCCAGCACCTCCCCATGGTGACCCAATGTGGGGACTAAGCACCCAGCACCTTCCCATAGTGACTCAGGATGGGGACTGAGCACCCAGCACCTCCCCATAGTGATTCAGGATGGGGACTGAGCACCTAGCACCTCCCTATGGTGCCCCAGATCCAGGAGTAAGTACCCAGCACTTCCCCATGGTGACCAAGGGCAGGGACAAAGCACCCAGCACCTCCCCATGGTGACCCAGGACCAGGACTAAGCACCCATCACCTCCCCATGGTGACCCAGGGCCAGGACTAAGCACCCAGCATTATCCCATGATGACCCAGGGCTGGGACTAAGCACCTAGCACTATCCCAGGGTGACCCGGGGCCAGGACTAAGCACCCAGCACCTCCCCATGGTGACCCAGAGTGGGGACTAAGCATCCAGCACCTTCCCATAGTGACTCACAATATCCCCCAAGCACCCAGCACCATCCCATAATGACCCAAGACAGGAACTAAGCACCCAGCACCTCCCCAGGATGATCCCCAAGCACCCAGCACCACCCCATAGTAACCCAGGGCTGGGACTAAGCACCCAACACCTCATCATAGTGACCTAGGATGATTCCCAAGCACCCAGCACCATCCCATGACAACCCAGGGCTGGGACTAAGCAACCAGCACCTCCTCAGAGTAACCCAGGACCAGGACTAAGCACCCAGCACCATCCTATGATGACCCAGGGCTGGGACTAAGCACCCAGCACCTCCCCATGGTGACCCAGGGGAGGTACTGAGAACCTAGCACCATCCCATGATGACCCAGGACAGGGACTAAGCAACCAGCACCTCCTCAGAGTAACCCAGAACTGGAACTAAGCACCCAGCACCACCACCTGGGGAACAAGGACTGAGCCTAAGCATTCAGCACCTCTCCATGGAGACCGAGGATAGGAACTAAGCACCCAGCACCTCCCCATGGTGACCCAGGAACGGGACTTCACACCCAGCACCTCCCTACTGTTTACATGAGTCAGGTACCAAGCACCCAGCACCTGCCTATTACTAACTCAGGACAGGTACCAAGCACCCAGCACTTCCCCACAGGGACTCTGGATAATCAGCAAGCACCTAGCACCTCACGTGTGTGTCCTTTCCCTCCCCCTGACCCCATCCCAGGTTCTCCACGTGGCGCGATGACCGCTGGTTGTACAGGATGATGGACTATGTGCCTGGTGGCCAACTCCTCAGCTACCTGCGCGCCCGCCAAGATCCTGTGCGCACTGGCCTACCTGCAGGTGAGCGGACCAGCAATGATGGGGGCCGCCCATCCATCCATCCATCCATCCATCCACCCATCCATCCACCCATCGATCCTTCATCCATCCACCCACCCATCCATCCATCCACTCATCCATCCATCCACCCATCCACCCATCCACTCATCCAGCCACCCATCCACCTATCCATCCATCCACCCATCCATCCACTCATCCACCCATCCATCCATCCACCCATCCATCCATCCATCCATCCACCCACCCATCCATCCACCCATCCATCCACCATCCATCCATCCAGAAAGTTCCAGAAAGTTCTCCCAAGGTTCCAGAAGGTCCCAGAAAGCTCCAGGTTTCAGAATAACTCAGCACATTCCCCAGGCAGGTGATCCCTCCACCCAGACACACCCCAACCCTCCCACCCCCCTTCCTTGGCCCAGGAATGATTTTGGGGGGGAGGGGGGGAGGGAAGGAGGGTATTGATGATATTGGTATTGGTGTTGGTATTGATACTGATCCTCTCATGGTCTATTGATGATAGGTTTTCCCAGGGGATCTGTTTGATCTAAGGACTTGAGACGCTTCCAGGACAACCCATGGAAGGTTCTAGAAAGAAGCCAGGGCTGGGGCTGGTTTCTATTTCCTCCCCACCCCCCCCATTCTCCCCAACATCTGGGACCCAGTTGCGTTCATCCCTTGGGATTCTCCTCCATGGGAGAAGTTGAGGATGGATGATGACATCACCCCTTCCCATGATCCTTTGCGGTGACTGGTCCAGGGTCCCTTGACTATTCTTGTTGTTGTTGTTGTTGTTGTTGATTTATTATGATGATTAGCTCATGTGCATGGTCTTGTCTTTCCCTTCCCCCCGCCCCAACCAAGCTTCTAGAAGCTTCTGGAACAAATTGCTGATGGATTTCCTGTGTGTGTGTCAGACTCAACCAGAACCCAGCCAATGGCTTCCTCTTCTCAACGCCTGGAAATCTGCCCAACACTTCCTGGAAGGGGGGAGGGGGAGGGGGAATGGAGGAAATGAATAATGAATGAATGAATTCCCTCCTTCCTTCCCTCCTTCCAATCCTTCCTTCCCTCCATCCTTTCTTCCTTCCTTCCCTCCTTCCTTCCTTCCTTCCTTCCTTCCCTCCTTCCTTCCTTCCTTCCTTCCTTCCTTCCTTCCTTCCTTCCTCCTTCCTTCCTCCTTCCTTCCCTTCTTCCTTCCTTCCTTCCCTCCTTCCTTCCTTCCTTCCTTCCCTCCTTCCCTCCTTCCTTTCTTCATTCCTTCCCTCCTTCCTTCCTTCCTTCCTTCGTTCCCTCCACTCCTTCCTTCCTTCCTTCCCTCCTTCCTTTATTCCCTCCACTTCTTCCCTCCTTCCTTCCTTCCTTCCCTCCTTCTCTCCTTCCTTCTTATGTCTTTCTGTCTGTCTCTGTGAGTCTCTGTATTTCTGTCTCTGTCTGTCTCTGTGTCTCTTTCTGTTTTGCAGTCTGTTTGTCTGTCACTCTGTCTCTGTCCATTTGTCTCTATGTCTCTGTGTGTCTGTCTCTGTATCTGTCTGTCTGTCTCTGTCTGTCTGTCTCTGCCTCTGTTCATCTGTCTGTCTGGCTAGCTATGTCTGTCTCTGTCTCTTTCTGTCTCTGTCTGTCTGTCTGTCTGTCTGTCTCTGACTCCATTTTTCTGTCTGTTTCTGTTTGTGTCTGTTCATCTGTCTCTGTGTGTCTGTCTGTCTGTCTCTGTGTTTCTCTGTATTTTTCTGTGTCTGTCTCTGTCTGTTCGTCTGTCGGTCTCTCTGTGTGTCTGTCTGTCTTCATCTGTCTGTCTCTGTGTGTCTCAATCTCTATCTGTCTCTGTCCGTTTGTCTCTCTGTCTATGTCTCACTCTGTATTTGTCTCTGTCTGTCTGTCCATCCGTCTGTCTGTCTCTGACTCCTTTTTTCTCTTTTACCGTTTCTCTGTCTCTATGGTTCTGTCTGTACGTCTGTCTGTCCCTGTCTGACTCTGTGTCTCTCTGTGTCTGTCCATTTGTCTGTCTCTCTGTCTGCCTCTGTCTGTCAATTTGTCTGTCCATCTGTCTCTGTCTGTTTCTCTGTCTATTTCTCTGTCTGTCTGTCTGTCTGTCTGTCTCTGTTCATCTGTCTCTCTGTGTCTGTCTGTCTGTCTATCTCTATTTCTGTCTGTCTCTATTTCTCTTTGTGACTTTCTGTCTGTTTCTCCGTCGGTCTGTTTATCTCTGTGTCTGTCTGTCTGTCTCTATGTCCATTTGTGTCTTTGTCTGTGTCTGTCTGTCTCTGGTTATCTGTCTGTGTCTGTCTGTCTCTCTGTCCATTTGTCTGTCTCTGTCTGTGTCTGTCTGTCTGTCTCTCTGTCTCTTTCTGGGTCTGTCTGTCTGTCTCTGACTCCATTTTTCTGTGTTTGTGTCTGTGTCTCTGTCTGTTTGTCCCTGTATCTGTGTGTTTGTCTGTCTGTCTCTGTCTTTCTCTATCTGTGTGTCATTCTCTCTCTGTGTCTGACTGTCTCTGTTCATCTGTCTCTCTGTGTTTCTCTATATATATTTGTCTCTGTCTCTTTGTCTATCTGTCTGTCCCTGTCTGTGTGTCTCTCGGTCTCTATTTGTCTCTTTGTCTATCTCTATGTCCATGTCTGTCTCTGTATGTCTGTCTCTGTTCATCTGTCTCTCTGTGTCTGTCTGTCTGTATCTCTCTGCCTATCGCTCTGTGTCTATTTTTCTGTTTCTGTCTGTGTGTCTGTCCGTGTTCATCTACCTCTCTGTGTGTCTGTCTGTCTCTTGTGTTTCTCTGTATTTGTCTCTGTCTCTCTGTGTCCATCTGTCTGTCTATGTCTGTGAGTCTGTCTGTCTGTGTTCATCTGTCTCTCTGTCTGTTTGTCTCTGTCTCTGTCTGTCCATCTGTCATTCTCTGTGTCCGTCTGTCTCTGTATCTGTTTGTCTCTATCTGTGTCTGTCTGTCTCTGTGTCTGTCTCTCTGTCCATGTCTGTCTCTGTTCATCTCTCTCTCTCTGTCTCTGTGTCTGTCTGTCTCTCTCTCTGTCTCTGTCTGTCTGTCTCTATATTTATCTGTCTGTATCTCTGTGTGTCTCTGTCTGTCTGTCTCTATATTTGTCTGTATCTCTCTGTCTGTCTGTCTGTGTCTGTCTGTCTATTTTTCTCTCTCTGTCTGTGTCTGTCCCTGTTCATCTGCCTCCCTGTGTGTCTGTCTGTCTCTTGTGTTTCTCTGTATTTGTGTCTGTCTCTCCATCTCTGTCTGTGTGTCTCTCTGTGTCTCTGTCTCTCTCTGTTTATCTGTTTCTGTCTGTGTTTTGTCTCTCTGTCTCTGTCTGTCCATCTGTCATTCTCTCTGTCTGTCTCTGTCTCTCTGAGTCTGTCTGTCTGTTCATCTCTCTCTGTGTCTGTCTGTCTGTCTCTCTGTCTCTGTCTGTCTGTCTATATTTGTATGTCTGTATCTCTCTGTCTGTCTCTCTGTGTCTGTCTATTTTTCCCTCTCTGTCTGTCTGTGTGTCTGTCCCTGTTTATCTGCCTGTCTGTGTGTCTGTCTGTCTCTGTCTCTCTGTCTCTCTCTGTCTATCTGTGTGTCTGTCTGTGTGTCTGTCTCTGACTCCATTCCTCTGTCTTTCTGGCTGCGTTTCCTCTCTGTCTGTCTGTCTGTCTATCCCCCCTCCTCCCCCGCCCCCCCACACCCCCTCTTTCTCAGCTCTGTGCCCCCCAGCCCACAGGTCCGGCCTTTTCCCCTTCCTCTCCCCTCCTCCTCCTCCTCCTCCTCCTCCTCCTCTTCCTCCTCCTTCTCCTCTTCCTCCTCCTCCTCTCTCTTTCCTTCCAGAACTTTCTCTTCGGCCATTTCTCCCTCCCCCTCCCCAGCATCCCCCCCTTCCCCGCCTGGCCTGGTGGGGGGATTCATGGTCTCCCCATCCCCCTCTCATCGACCCCCACCCCCTCTTTTTCTTCCCTGATTCCCCTCCCTCCTTTTCCCACTGACACCCCCCCCTCAGCCCAGGCTGTGTGGGGCGGAGCTGAGGCTCAGGCCGCAGCATGGCGGGGTGGGGACATCTGGGCCTGGGCGGATAAAAGAGGAGCCCGCAAGCTGTGCTGTGCTGTCTGGAGATACAGGACAGAGAGACAGACAGACAGACAGACCAGGTGAGGGGGCCTGGACGAGGGGTGGAGGGGGGTGAGGGGATCTTGGGGTACAGGGGATCCTGGGAGGGGGGAAAGGGGGAGGTGTAGGGATTTGGGGGTTCTGGGGGTCAAGGAGGAGAGGTTAGGGGTCAGGGAGATGCAGGGGGAAACATGGTCAATCCTGGGGTTCCCAGGACCCCAAAGTTCATTGGGGGGAAAGCACAAGGATTCCTGGGAAGAGGGGGTCAAAGGCCCAGAGAGCAAAGGTCCTGGGGTGCAGCCAGCAAAGGAGTTCAAAGGTCAAGGAGGGGGGAGACAGGTCAGGGGAGGGCGGACACCTGGGACATGGGCAAGATCAGGGAGCCAAGGTCCTGGGGTGCAAAGTTCAGGGGTGAGGGAGTCAGGAAGAGGGGGAATGGGAAGTTCAGGGGTGCAGGGATCAGAGGTCACCAATCTGGGGGGTGAGGGAGGGCATCTGTCACGGGGGTCCTGGGTCCTAGGTTCCCCCAAGTTCAGAGGGGAAAAGCCCAGGGAGCAAAGGTCCTGGGGTGCAGAGTTCAGGGGGTGCAGGGGTCACAGGTCACAGGAATCTGGGGTACCAGGGTCCCAGGTCCCAGAGGTAATGGAAAACCCACCTTAGGGGTGCAGGGTGTCATGGTCCTCCTCCTCCTCCTCCTCCTCTTTCTCCTGTCCTCCTCCTCTTTCTCTTCTTCCTTCTCCTCTTCCTCTCTTCCTCCTCCTCTTCCTCCTCCTCCTCTTCCTCCCCATCCATCCATCCATCCACCCATCCATCCATCTACCCATCCATCCACCCATCCTCCCATCCATCCATCCATCCATCCACCCATCCATCCATCCACCCACCCATCCACCCATCCATCCATCCATCCACCCACCCACCCATCCACCCACCCATCCACCCATCCATCCACCCATCCATCCATCCACCACCCATCCATCCATCCATCCATCTGCCCCTCCACCCATCCATCCACCCATCCATCCATCCACCCATCCATCCACCCATCCATCCATCCACCCACCCATCCATCCACCCATTCATCCATCCATGAAGCCACGCCCCCTGTGGCTGGTCCAACCCATTCTCTTCCTCCTCCTTTTCCTCCTCTTCTTCCTCCTCCTCCTCCTTTTCTTCCTCCTCATTGTTATTACTATTATTCTCATCATAGTTATTATTATTACTGTTATTGACATTGTTGTTTTTACTATCATTGTTGTTACTGTTATTGTTAATATGATGGTTATGATCATCATTATTGTCACGGTTATTACTATTATGGGTGTTGTGGTTATTATTGTTATTGTTGTCATGATGTTTGGGTTATTGTTATGATTGTTATTGTTGTTATTGTTACTATGGTGATGGTTATTATTATGGTTACTGCTATTGTTGTCATGATGGTTATTATTGTTATTGTTGTTGTCATTGTTATTATTATAGTTATTATTGTTGCCATGGTTATTACTATTATGGGTATTATGGTTATTATTGTTATCGTTGTTATTATTGTCATTGTTATTGTTATTATAGTTGTTATTGTTGTCATGGTTATTATTGTCATTGCTATTGTTATTATAGTTATTATTATTGTCACAATGGTTATTGTTATTGTTGTTCTTGTTACTGTGGTGGTGACGGTCGTTGGCATATTCTTCGCCAAGCCTTCCTTGTTGCTCAGGAGGCTGAGATCTGGAGGATCGTGGTTCAAAGCCACCTCCACCCCCTCTCCCCACCCCCCCCAGGACCAACCGAGAGACCCGGATCTCCAGTGAACCCCCCAACCTGGAAAGGTAGGTGAGGAGCTCCGGCCCCGCGTTCGCGTCCCGGGGAGGGGGGGCTGATGGAGGTGGGAGGAAGAGGAGGAGGAGGAGGAGGAGGGTGATGGGTGATAGGAAGCCAGGGGGAAATGGGGTGCTGAGTACTTAGTACTTAGTCCTGGGGAGGGGGGAGGGGGGATGGACAATGACAGACAGACAGACAGACAGACAGAAGAGACACACAGACAGATGTAGACACACAGACAGACAGACAGACACAGACATGACACAGAGAGAGAGAGAGACACAGACAAACAGACAGACCAAGATGTGCAGACAGACAGGGAGAGACAGAGACAGGACAGACAGACACACAGACAACCATACAGACATACAGAGACACAGAGACTGAGAGAGAGACAGAGACAGAAGAGACAGACAGGCACAGACAGTCAAACTGAGCCAGGACAGATAGACAGAGACACAGAGACAGGAAGTGACAGATGGACACAGGCACAGACAGAGACAGAGACAGAGAGACAGAGATGGACGTGAGAGAAACTGGCACAGACAGACACAGAGAGACAGACAGACAGACAGACAAAGAGACAGAAGAGAGACAGACAGGGAGAGACAGATGCACCGAGACAGATAGACATAGAGACAGACATACAGAGGCACAGAGAGACGGGCAGACAGACACAGACAGACAGACAAGTGACAGATGGAGAGAGGCAAAAGAGACAGACAGAGACAGGAAGATAGAGACAGACAGACAGACAGACACAGACAGACTAATATGAGACAGACAGATGTAGACATGGAGACAGGGAGAGACCGACAGAGGTAAATGGACAGACACAAGAGACAGACAGATGTTAACAGAGACAGACAGGAAGACACAGAGACAGAACAGACAGACAGAAGAGACACACAGACAGATGTAGACACAGAGACGGACAGACAGAGAGAGACACACACAGACAGACGAAGATGTGCAGACAGACAGGGAGAGACAGACAGAGACAGGACAGACAGACAGAGACCCACAGACAGAGACACAGACAGACAGAGACACAGACAGACAGACAGGGAAAGACAGATGGCAGAAACAGAAGAGACAGACAGGCACAGACAGACAAACTGAGCCAGGACAGATAGACAGAGACACAGAGACAGGAAGAGACAGACAGACACAGGCACAGACAGAGACAGAACAGACAGACAGAGATGGACATGAGAGAAACCGGCACAGACAGACACAGAGAGACAGACAGACAGAAAAGACAGAGAGAAGTGACAGATGGAGAGAGGTAGAAGAGACAGACAGACAGAGACAAGAAACAGACAGACAGCTGTAGACACAGAGACAGGAAGGGAGATGAACAGACATGGAGAGACAGCAACAGACAGAGATAGACACAAGCACAGAGAGACAGACAGAGACAAGAGACAGACACAGAGACGGACACAGACAGAGACAAACAGACAGAGACAGAACAGACTGACAGACAGACAGATGGAGACAGGGAGAGACCGACAGAGGTAGACAGACAGACAGACTGAGACACAGATGTGAACACAGAGACTGACAGGAAGAGACAGAGACAGGACAGACACAAGAGACAGAACAGACACAGACAGACAGACAGACAGACAGAGATAAGAGACAGACAGACTCAGAGACAGACAGAGAGAGACAGATGGACAGACAGAACAGATAGACACAGGGGCAGACTGACTGACAGAAGAGTCAGACACAGACTGAGACAGACAGACATCAACATACAGACAGACATGAGACAGAGACAGACAGACAGACAGAGACAGAGACAAGTGACAGATGGAGAGAGACAGAAGAGACAGAACCAAGAAGACAGAGACAGACAGACAGAGAGACCAATGGACAGATAACAGACAGACAGAGAGGCAGACAGACAGAGACAGACAGAGAGAGACATGGAGACAGGGGGAGACCAACAGAGATAGACGGACAGACAGACAGATAGGGAGAGACAGATGGATAGAGACAGACAGACACAGACAGAGACAGAGAGACAGAGACAGAGAAAAGACAGATGGACAGAGACAGGAAGACAGACACAGACAGAACAGACAGACAGACAGAGGCGGATGTGACAGAAACAGGCACAGACGGACAGAAAGACACAAGAGACAGACATATGAATACAGAGACATACAGGAAGAGATAGAGATAGAACAGACAGACAGACAACAGAAGAGCAGACAGATGTAGTTACAGAGACGGAAAGACAGACACAGACATGAGACAGAGAGAGACACACAGACAGACGAAGATGTACAGACAGACAGAGACACACAGAACACACACACACAGAGACACAGAGACAGACAGATGGACAGAGACAGAAGAGACACAGACAGAGAGACACAGACAGACATGAGCCAGAGACACAGACATGACTGACAGACAGACGGAGACAGTTAGACAGAATCAGAAGAGACAGACAGGCACAGACAGACAAACTGAGCCAGGACAGATAGACAGACATAGACACAGAGACAGGAAGAGACAGACAGACACAGGTACAGACAGACAGAGAGACAGACAAAGAGAAGAGACAAAAGACAGACAGACAGACAAACAGATGTACACAAAGAGACATACAGGGAGAGACAGATGCACCGAGACAGACAGACAAAGAGAACAGACAGACACAGGCACAGAGAGACGGACAGACAGAGAGAGACAAGTGACAGATGGAGAGAGACAGATGAGACAGACAGACAGACAGAGAACACAGACAGATGTAGACACAGAGACAGACAGGAAGAGACAGACAGAGAGAGACAGACATGTAGACACAGAGAGAAGAAACAGACTCAGACAGACAGACAGACAGACAGAGGACACAGATGTAGACACAGAGACAGACA
>NW_027204364.1:0-31287 GCF_024711535.1 Dipodomys merriami
ACATACAAAGCAACAAAGAAATAATCTTATAAATGCGTTAGAAACACATGCATGAAAGAAAAGAAAACATTAAAATACATATTTAAGGGTTCGTTTTCCTAACATCACATTATCTGACCTTTTCAGCTTGACTCATAATTATACTAGATATTGCAAATAAGGGAAACCATGGGACCTATGCTTCTTTGGGCCTGGCTTACTTCACTTAATATAATTTTTTCCAAGCCTTTCCATTTCCTAACAAATGCGGAATTGTCATTCTTTCTGATGGAGGCATAGAATTCCATTGTGTATACATACCACATTTTCTTGATCCATTCATCTACTGAGGGGCATCTGGGTTGGTTCCATATCTTAGCTATGGTAAATAATGCTGCAATAAACATAGTTGTGCTGGTAGCTTTAGTGTGGTCTTTTTTGTAAACATTAGGGTAAATGCCCAAAAGTGGGATTGCTGGGTCATAGGGGTGTTCTATGTGAAGTCTTTTGAGGGACCTCCATACTGCTTTCCAAAGTGGTTGAACAAGTTTACATTCCCACCAACAATGAAGTAAGGTTCCTTTCTGTCCACATCCCCTCCAGCATCTGTTGTTGTTAGAGTTCTTGATTTTTGCTGTTCTAACTGGAGTGAGGTGATATCTCAATGTTGTTTTGATTTGCATTTCTTTGATGGCTAGGGATGTTGAACATTTCTTCATGTGTCTATTGGCCATCCTTCTTTCTTCTTCAGAGAAGCTTCTCTTTAAGTCTTTCGCAGTTGTTTCTTTGAGGATTTGTTGTTGGGTGGTTTAATTTTTTGAGTTCCAAGTATATTTTAGATATGAG
Organism: Dipodomys merriami; assembly: GCF_024711535.1. Lineage (NCBI taxonomy): Eukaryota > Metazoa > Chordata > Mammalia > Rodentia > Heteromyidae > Dipodomys > Dipodomys merriami. The sequence continues at coordinate 826 of NW_027204364.1, forward strand.
ACCCTTGTCCGTTGTATGGCTAGTAAAGATCTTCTCCCAATCGGTGGGCTTTCTATTGCTCTTGCTAGCTATGTCATTTGCCCTGCAGAAGCTCTGCAACCTTATACAATCCCATTTGTCCAACCTTTCTTTGATTTGTTGTTTTTCTGGGTCTCTATTCAGAAAATTTCGGCCTGAGCCAAGGAGACCTAGGGTTTCTCCTATTCCATCCTGTAATGTTTTCAGAGTGTCTGCTTTGAGTTCAAGGTCTTTGATCCATTTGGAGTTGATTCTGGTGCAGGGTGATATATAAGGATCTAGGTTTATAATTGCATATTTAAAATTAGAAATTTTAGAATTTTTCTCTTTTTTCCCCCAAATATTTTACTGTTGTTTTGTATTCATTTATACTGCATGGATTTTAAAACATTTATAGACTTATCTTTTATATGACATTTTAGAAAATATATCTTCTGCTATTTCTTATACTTTAATTCTATTCTCTATTTTTAAAAGATAGACTAGAAGCAAATAAATAATTTCACGTACCTTTCACTTTTATATATTATTCGTGCTGAATTGAATACTTTTTTTTAACTCTTTAAGCATGTTTTTTGTCATTTTTTTATTTCTGTAACTTTTGGCTTATATATAAGTTTGATTTCGAGAGGGGAACGGGACTACAGAAATGGTGTGACAAAGCATGATACAATTCAGCTGTGATGTTCACTAGACACTGTGTTGGGAATGAGCTGGGCACCTTGGGGTAGTGGGGAATCTGTGGGGAAAAACAGTGAGAGAATGAGGGAGAAGATGACAGTGTTCATAAGAAAATGTACTCATAACCTGACTTATGCAGACCCATGTACATCATTTTACAATATTTTAAGATAATTTTAAATGAATTATAATTATTTTAGTTATAATTTTGAAATTATAAACTTTTAGTCGGTTTATATTTTTCTTTCATTTTAGTTTGAAGACTTCCTGTGTGGACTGTATCAGAAGTGAAAGAGCCAATGAATTTTAGCATATATATATATATATATATATATATATATATATATTACACACAAAGAGCAACTACAATATCTATTGAAAAGAAATACAAAGGAAAATGACAAATGAAGCAGACTAGGGCATCTCTACAAATTCCAAATATTAATCTTCTATCCAAGATATTTAGCAGAAATTCAAAATATATATAAATAAAATTACATCTAAAATATCATCAATGAATTATTTCAAACAACAAATTTTAAATAGATAAAATATTAGTGTAGAAGTATTAACTATGTAGAGTAGAACAACATAAGTGACTAATAACTTATAAGAAGGAAAACAAAAATGAATATAAGATGAAAGCATTTTTCAAATTGCATACAATTCCTAAAATAATACATTTATTATGTACAGTAAAATATTGTTTCCAAATTTTTCAGACTTCAGAGAAAATTTACAGGTAACTCTTGAACAAATTTTATTCAAAAAGTCATCACAGGTGTTCTTTATGCAGAATTGAAATGCTAACTGATGAAGATATTTGCACTGTATAAAGAGAAGCATCGGGGATTACATATAAATGGATTTAAATAATATTTTTTACTTTCATTGTATTGTTTAAATTTTTAAAATTGTAATGAGTTCACATAAAATTATTTATATGGGAAAATAAAATATGACAAAAAGTGTCTATAAAATATCAGAATTGAGAAAAAATATTTAAATGATAAAACTTAGATTTATAAAACATTAGAATAGTATTTGTAAAATTTTAACACAAATCACATAATTTTGTCAGTAGGTGGCATATTAAATAAAGGTAAATGACAAAATAAATTTGAATGAGTTAAAAATGATGTAAATAAAACTCAAATGCTTTGCAGGGGACTGGGCCTCAATGTCTGTTATTCTAGCTACACAAGAGGCTATGATCACAGGATCATGGTTTAAAGTCTGCCTAATCTGAACAGCCTGTGAGGTTTTTGTTTTTAATTTAATTTTATTGTCAAGGTGAGGTACAGAATGCTTACAGTTTAAAATATAAAGTAATATTTGTTGTAGAACATTGTTATGCCCTCCTTTATTTCTCTCCTATTTTCTCTCCCCACATCCCTCTCTTCCCATGTGGTAAAGTTCATTTCTGCCATATTATTTCGTGAGTATTTGTTACATTGGGTTTCCCTCTGTCCTTTGTCTCACCATTTGTTATTATCTTCAATTAATCACCAAAATGCTGGAAGTAGTGCTGTGGCTCAAGTGGTAAAATACTAGCCTGGAGCAGAGAAGACCAGATAGTATCAAAGATAGGAGTTCAGGCCTGGAGAGTAGCACAGGGTAGTGCCCGTGCACACACACACACACACACACACACACACACACACACACACACACACACACACACACACACACACACATCCTTGACCACTAGAGACTTAAATACTACATGGCTATTAGTAATTTATCTTTGAATGAAGCTTTTCAAAAGTGTCTAGTTCAGTGAATAGTAAGACTTTTTTGCTTATATAAACTATCTCTAAATACAAACACATCTGTTCAAACAAAAATATTGGAAAAGACATGTTATTAAAAAGAATGATAAAATGCTTAGAGAACATATAGTCACAATTAATAAGGTAATTCAAATATATAACTAGGGAAACAGCCTTGAGACACTAGATATATTTTAGAGTAGCCAAAATCTCATAAGTAACAATGTGTTCTAGTAAGGATGAGCTGTAAAAACTGACTTTCATAGTTGGTGTTAAAGGAAATACACAACCAGTATGGTTTAGAGCACAGCACATGAAATTCACTAAACTTAAACACAGTCTTACATTACGATGTAGCAATCCCACTGCTCAGTATTTATTCAAAGTCACCAACTGCATATACGTGTGTGCTTGCTTTGTTCACACCAAACTTTAGAAACAAGTTCAATGTGTCAATAAACTATGATATATCTGTATGATGATATACTACTTAGAAATTTAACACTGAGTTCTCCAATCCTCAAAATAGTGTAGAAAATTCATATATGCACATCACCCTGTGATCTAAGCTAATCTCAAAATGACACATAACCTCTGATTGCAACCACATAAAATTATTCAAATTGTATAACTATGGAGAAAATTAAAAGCTCAGTGGAAGTAGGGAGACAGGGATGAAAAGATGCAACATCCAGGATTGTATGGCAGTTAAAATACCATGAATATCATTATAGTTGGTGATATGTGACATTATAAAATTATCTAAACTGATAGAATGCAAAACAGTTGTGAAATGCAATAAATAGACTATATGGAACAATGATCTGTCCAATCACTGAATTGGTTGTGATCAGTTTTAGTAGTCAATTGGATTAACAAACATGTAAGTGATTAATAAATTATACTTCTGACTCTGTGAAGGTGTTTCCACAGATAAGTAGATTTTATGTGATTTAATGCTTTGGTGGAATCATAATATGATAGTAGTATTAGAATGAAATCAAAAGTAAAGGTTGTGATGTAGCAGAAGAAAGAAGGCCCTCTTCTCTCCCTTTCCCTGCTTCCTGTCTGCTGCAGTGTAACTGTTTTCTTCTGGCTTGCCCTCCCCACCATAATTATTTTCACTATAGAAAGATACATCAAAATAAAACCCTGCTAGCTTTGATTGCTATTATCTGGAAATTTCTCCATATCTGTGAATAGACAAAATAACACACAGAATTAATATTTGTAGTTAGGTTGTTTCTGCGACAAACCTGACTGCAACTTTCTTAAGCCTTTGGACAGGGTTTGTGTGAGGAATTTGGAAGGGTTTGGAGAAAGCCTCAAATGTTGCAAGAAGAGCTTAAGGAAATATTTTGTTGAGTTCAAAAGACCAACAAGCTAATGAGAATGTGGACAATGCACATGAGATTTCAGATGGAAACAAGAACTCTACGGGGAATTTTATTAGAGATCATTTGTGTTAAAGTCTGGAATAGAATTTGTCTATATTTTGTCTGTGCCCTTAAACTTTGTTAGAAGATGTGTTGAAAGGCAACCCTAATTAATTTGCAGGAGGAAATTTCATGACCGCATTTAGGCCATGATGCTTTTATTCCTGATTAATTTGACAGTGAGAATCTAGAGGAAAAGCCAAGAGGAAAAATGGAAGAAAATAAATAAGTAAAAAATGCAGTTTGGCCAGAAAGGAGAAAGTTAAGATCATGGACAAAGAGCAAATGGTTTTTAAAGAGAATCCAACATTAAACTGAAGTGAAGCACATTTCCTTGAAGCAATATGAAAAATATCCTTAGAGAATCTCAGGTATTAAATAACGATTGCACTTTCCCTTGAGAAGAGAGAGTAACCATAGTGGCAGGCTTACGTACAGCCATCTACCAAAGCATTTTCCTGAGTTTACATACAGACGTTGAGAGGTACCTACAGACATGGCTCAGAGAACACTGTTAACTGCTCAAGACTGTGGCAAGACTTGTCCACATAGTTCTAGTTTTTCAGATACATAGTATGGGATATTTATGGGGTCAATTAATTTTCGACTGAGATTTCAAAAAAAAAGGTAATGTGTAGCCATGTTAGATTTCCTTCAAGGATCCTCTCAGAGGGTGATATATGAATCTCAGGGTGACTCTTAACCAGAAATTGATTTTTTTAGGGGGGTCCGGTCATGGGGCCTGAACTCTGGGCCTGGGCGCTGTCCCTCAGCTCTTCAGCTCAAGGCTAGCACTCTACCACTTGAGCCACAGTGCCACTTCTGGCTTTTTTCTTTTTGCTTATGTGGTGCTGAGGAATTGAACCCAGGGCCTCAGGCATGCAAGGCAAGCGCTCTACCACTGAGCCACCTTCCCAGCCCTTATCCAGAAATTGAGAGCAAAAGATTTCGAAATTCCAGGAACAGGAAACAGACACTAAGGGAAGTGGAAAAAAATAGAAAGTGCAGCCCATCCAGGATAGAGGCCAGGTGGCTTCAGAAGGTCAATCTGTATGAGTGGTGGTATTAAAGCTTTTTTTGTCAGTTATGGAGCTTGAACTCTGGGCCTGGGTGCTGTTCCTCAGCTCTTCAGCTCAAGCTGAGTGCTCTACCACTTGAGTCACAGCACCACTTCTGGTTTTCTGGGTGTTTATTAGGAATGGGTCTTACCCACTTTCCTGCCTGGGCTGGCTTTGAACCAAGATCCTCAGATTTCAGCCTCCTGAGTAGCTAGGATTACAGACATGAGCCACCAGTGTCCAGACATCATGTACTCTGGATCTGGAAATGTAGGTATAGGGGGCTTTGCTTTGTTTTTGTTCTTATCCTTCCTTGTTAATTTACTATTTGGAAAGAAATGGTCACTCTGTTCCATTAGGTTTTGGAAGTATATTTTTTTTCTCCAAAGTTTATCTTGAGTCTCAGAAAAAACACTTTCAGTTTGAGCTTCTGAGCAATTTTGGAACTGTCAAGCTTACAGAAATGTGTATAGAGGAACTAAACACATTTTGTATTATGAGGCAGGAACAATACGTTTTAAGAAGCCAAGGGTGAAGTGTTACATTATAAGGAGATGTGTGTTGGTGTCCAGTTGATTCTGAGTTCTCTGGCCTAATCAGTGTCTTAATTCCTTGATAGTATTGAGTCTTGGTGAAGAATAGGTATAAGGACCTTGCTGGAGGAAGTAGTTCATGTAGCTAGAAAGAGATTCTTGGATCACTCTTGTCCTCCTCCTATACCTGTCTCTCTTTTTCTTCTTGTCAACCACCATGTGCACTGCTGTGATCAGTCAGGCTGTCCCTGTCATGATTACTAACACTTCTGAAAATGTCCTTCCACTCAGAGGTGGCTGATCTCAGCACTTTGTCTTCATGTTCGTAGCTTAACTAGTGCATGCATGGTGGTGGTAATGAGAGAGGATCTTCATTTATTGAAAGGATAATATATGAGCAATCTCTATATATTTTGTTTAATTTTCAATTCCAGTAACTTTTCATGTTCTACTAGTTTTATAAAAGACCTGGTAAAATGTAAATCTCCTTGCTGTGTCACTATTATAAACTAATAAAAAGAAGGCCCAACAACCCTATGTATGCAATGATTAACAAGTTTACAACACATTAGATTCTTTTGTATAGGATCACATTTTCCATTTGATCTTTGTTCTTTCCCTGAAGAATTTATTTCAGAGCAGGGTCATTACTAGTATATTTCTTCGTATTTGTTATTTCGTCAAAAAAATATATGTTTCCATTTAAATGATGCTTTCAATAGATTTGGAATTCCATTCTCTGATACAGAGAGGAGAAATAACAATGAGAGAGCTCTAGGCAAAGATGAGGGGGAAATGATAGGAAAGAAAAGTAGCTAGAAAGTCACAATCTACAGCATAGCCCTGGGAAAGTATCAGCCAGCCTGATACAAGAGAAAAGTTGTACCATGATTTACTCACATATAAAGCAGGTCTATTACTGTTCAAGCACTCACATTATGCTTAGTCATTTTCTAGGATCAGCTTCTGGTACATTTGATGTTACTTTATGTAGCAAAATACTTGTAAGAATCATGACCAGCTAGAGTTTGTGAACAAACTTTATTCTGTCTAACGCACATTATCAGATAATGAGCCAATTACATGGCATACTTCCATGCATGCTACAGACTGTACTTCCTAAACCCAAGGTAGAACCTAAGATAAGGGTACAAATAGTGTCAGCTTTGGGAGCAGAAAAATGGAATACTCTATCCTTGAAATCGGGAATGTAACAAGTCTTTCTCCACGTTACATTCATTATTATTTCATCATAAATATTCAAAGCATATGGTCACTTGACATGTTCAGTGTGTTTATTACAAATTATTTAATACATATGATATTAAACCATTAAAATGGTATTAATATTCATATATATAACTTAGGGAAATTATACACAATAAATATACATATATAACTATTTTAAATATATCTGACATACTTTATCTAATGCAACATTGTATATTCATAGATATAAAAGTTCACTTATCTCGGGCGCTGGTGGCTCACGTCTGTTATCCTAGCTACTCAGGAGGCTGAGATATTGAGGATCTCGGTTCAATGCCAGCCTGGGCAGGAAAGTCCGTGAGACTCTTATCTACAATAAACCACTCAAAAACCGGAAGTGGCACTGTGGCTCAAGCAGTAGAGCGCTTGCCTTGAGCTGAATGTTTCTGCTAGTTCATATTTTTTTCATTGCTATGACAATATATCTCAGATGAGAAGTTTATAACCCAATGCTCAACATTTTGGAACACTTAAGATTGAACCCCTAACTTCCAGCCTCTGGCAGAAAGTCTCTGTATGGCGGACATCATGTAAAGAAGGTGTTTGAGAGAGAAAGTTCCCCTGATGAGAAAGAAGCCATAGAGCAGGAAGACTTTGGTAGCGATCCATCCTCTGGAAAGCTTCATGGTTCTAGGAGAACCACTTTAAACAATCTCCAAAGGCAACATCTCCAGCATTCTTCTCACAGTAGGTACCACCTCCTGAAGGTTCCAGCATTTTCTGTCTCTGAGTCTTTAGAAGAAACACTCAAAATATATCCAACCCATAGCAAGATAGCCAAAGTTATTTTCTCTGAGTATACTTACTGATTTCCACCCCCTCACATTTCATTTAAGTTAATTTTTGTTTTGCATCAGTGGCTTCTCTTGTGACTTTGATATAGTTAGCTTTGTACAAGTTTGGATGATTTCCCATCGCTTCATTGGCCCAAGGATGAGGTTGCTGGCGTTGATTATTGTAGAAAGCATTGATGATGATCTATTGCAGATAGCTTTTGCATTTTGTCTTGGACATATTATGCATTGTGAAGAAGATTATGTCTACAGCTTATTACCTGCCTGAATGGCGGTCACCTTTTCCTCAGTTAGAACATGTGTACTGGGAGTGCTGATGTTCCCTAACATGACTAGGAGCAGTCTACTCTCTGAACCTTCAGCTTTTCCTTCCAGATGGGAGAATTGCTGTGTTACGCTCTTTGTAATAGACTCTTAAATCCTCTTTTGAGTAGGGAAGCTGAGGTCTCCTCTCTGATTGGATTGTGGAGAGAACACTGCTCAATTTTTAAATTGTCAGTCACTTTCATTAGTTTTAAGGTCATCTTTATTTGCTTTTCAGTCATTGCTAACACCAATTACCATGGCTTCTGGAGGCTCTATAAGGGGTGCATTAGCTTCCTCGTTGGTCTCTACATCTGATACTTTAAGATTCTGTCCTTCCACAATGTTTTCAAACTCAGGCCATATGTATGTACTCATACATTTGTCATCTTTCTATGTTCTAGGATCTCAAGGTCTCCTCCTTTACTTTGATGTTTTAAGTCCCAAAGCTGGAGTGCTCCTGGAGATTGTAGCAGCTGACATTCACCTATCACAGATTTTGCAATTTCTGATTTTTAAGCTTGTAACCTCAATTTAGTCTAGACCTGTCTTTCATTTACCCGTTCTAAATCCTACATGATTTAATGAATCCCCCCAGAGCAATTTTGCATTTGATTTCTAGACCCCCCAGAGTTTTTACCACACCAGGAGAGTTTTTTAATTGCTTCTTTCTCAGCTGGGATATAGTCACATAAAGAGGATAGTGTAAACTCATGTTCGAACATGTCAAAGTTGCACAGTTACACTTTTGATCTTTTGTGGAATGCCACCCCACACATAGAATCATGAGAAAGGAAACTTGATTTTTTTTTTTAATTTTATATTATTTTATTTGAGAAAATACTGTACAGAGGGGTTACAATTACACGGGCAGGATAATGCATACATTTTTTACCAAGCATTGCAGGCTCCTCTTTTGTTTACCCTTCAATTCCCTTCCCAGCCTACCCCCTCCTCCCCACCTAATCATACCCCCCTCAACCCCCCACACCGACATTGTAAAGCTGGTTTTGACATGACATTTTGTACTTCTCATTGTTGTAACAGGTCCACCTGAATCCTTAAACGACTTGTTTGTCCCCATCTCCTCCACATGTTATACTGACATCAAATATAGTGAAAGCGGGGGTTACACTGTGGGGGAGGGACATACAAAGCAACAAAGAAATAATCTTATAAATGCGTTAGAAACACATGCATGAAAGAAAAGAAAACATTAAAATACATATTTAAGGGTTCGTTTTCCTAACATCACATTATCTGACCTTTTCAGCTTGACTCATAATTATACTAGATATTGCAAATAAGGGAAACCATGGGACCTATGCTTCTTTGGGCCTGGCTTACTTCACTTAATATAATTTTTTCCAAGCCTTTCCATTTCCTAACAAATGCGGAAATGTCATTCTTTCTGATGGAGGCATAGAATTCCATTGTGTATACATACCACATTTTCTTGATCCATTCTACTGAGGGGCATCTGGGTTGGTTCCATATCTTAGCTATGGTAAATAATGCTGCAATAAACATAGTTGTGATGATAGCTTTAGTGTGGTCTTGTTTGTAGACATTAGGGTAAATGCCCAAAAGTGGGATTGCTGGATCATAGGGAAGATCTATGTGAAGTCTTTTGAGGGACCTCCATACTGCTTTCCAAAGTGGCTGAACAAGTTTATATTTCCACCAACAATGAAGTAAGGTTCCCTTCTGTCCACATCCCCTCCAGCATCTGTTGTTGTTAGAGTTCTTGATTTTTGCTGCTCTAACTGCAGTGAGGTGGTATCTCAATGTTGTTTCGATTTGAATTTCTTTTATGGCTAGGGATGTTGATCATTTCTTCATTGGCCATCCTTCTTTCTTCTTCAGAGAAGCTTCTCTTTAAGTCTTTCGCCCACTTATTTATTGGGCAGTTGTTTCTTTGAGGATTTGTTGTTGGGTGGTTTAATTTTTTGAGTTCCAAGTATATTTTAGATATGAGACCCTTGTCCGTTGTATGGCTAGTAAAGATCTTCTCCCAATCGGTGGGCTTTCTATTGATCTTGCTAGCTATGTCATTTGCCCTGCAGAAGCTCTGCAACCTTATGCAATGCCATTTGTCCAACCTTTCTTTGATTTGTTGTGTTTCCGGGTCTCTATTCAGAAAATTTCGGCCTGAGCCAAGGAGACCTAGGGTTTCTCCTATTCCATCCTGTAATGTTTTCAGAATGTCTGCTTTGAGTTCAAGGTCTTTGATCCATTTGGAGTTGATTCTGGTGCAGGGTGATATATAAGGATCTAGCTTTAGTTTTCTACATGTAGTTAACCAATTTTGCCAGCAACATTTACTGAAGAGGCTGTCTTTCTTCCATTCTATTGTTTTAGCTTCCTTATCGAAGATTAGATGGCTATAGGTCTGTAGGTTCATTTCTGGGTTTTCAATTCTATTCCATTGGTCCTGAGGTCTGTTCTTATGCCAATACCAAGCTGTTTTGATTACTATCCTTTATAGTAGAGTTTGAAATTTGGTATTGATATTCCTCCAGGAGTGTTCTTTCCGTTGAGGAGCGTTTTTGCTATTCGGGGTCTTTTATTGTTCCATATGAATTTTTGGATTGCCTCTTCTATTTCCTTGAAGAATGAGGTTGGAATTTTGATAGGTATCACGTTGAATTTGTAGATAGCCTTGGGAAGTATTGCCATTTTCAGGATGTTAATCTTTCCAATCCAGGATCATGGGAGGTTTTGCCATTTTTTAAGTTCTGTGTTGATTTCCTTTTTCAAGATTTTAAAGTTTTCATCATAGAGGTCCTTCACATCTTTAGTTAAGTTAATTCCTAGGTATTTTATTTTTTGTGGGGCTATTACAAATGGAGTTGCTTTCCTAATTTCCGCCACACTTTTCTCATTGTTGGCATACAGAAAAGCCATTGATTTTTGGGGGTTAATTTTATAACCTGCTATTTTGCCAAAGTTTTGAATCAGCTTGAGTAATTTGGGAGTGGAGTGTATGGGATTCTTTAAATACAAGATCATGTCATCTACAAAGAGGGAGAGTTTTATTTCTTCTTTCCCTATTTGGATCCCCTTTATGTCTGCATCTTGTCTTATTGCTCTAGCTAGGCATTCTAACACTAGATTGAAGAGAAGTGGAGAGAGTGGGCATCCTTGTCTTGTTCCTGAGTTAAGAGGAAATGGCTTTAGTTTTTCACCATTGAGTATAATGCTGGTTGTAGGTTTGTCATATACAGCCATTATTGTATTGAGGAATGTTCCATGGATTCCTAATTTTTCCAAAACCTTCATCATAAAGGGGTGTTGGATCTTGTCGACTGCTTTTTCTGCATCTATTGAGATAACCATGTGGTTCTTGTTCTTGCTCCTGTTGATGTGATGAGTAATATTAATTGATTTGCGTATATTGAACCAGCTTTGCATCCATGAAATGAATACTGTTTGATCGTGGTGTATGATTTTTTGGATGAATTGTTGAAGTCGGTTGGCCAAAATTTTGTTGAGAAGTTTTGCATCAATGTTCATCAAAGAAATGGGTCTATAGTTCTCTTTCTTTGATGAGTCCCTGCCTGGTTTTGGGATGAGGGTTATGATGGCTTCATAGAATGTGTTCGGTAGTGAGCTTTCTCTTTCAATTTCATTGAAGAGTTGGAGAAGAATTGGTGTGAGCTCTGCTTTGAAGGCCTTGTAAAATTCCGCTGTAATACCATCTGGTCCTGGACTTTTCTTAGCTGGGAGGTCTCTTATTGCTGTTTCTATTTCAATGCTTGATATGGGCCTGTTAAGATAGTTTAACTCATCTTGGTTTAGTTTTGGCATGTCAATATTTGCTAGGAAGAGGTCCATTTCTGCCAAGTTGTCAAACTTATTAGCATAAAGTTTTGAGAAGTATTCCCTTATAATGTTCTGAATCTTGGTTTTTTCCGTGGTGATGTTTCCATTCTCATCCCTGAGTTTATTAATTTGGGTGTGTTCTCTTCTTTTTCTGATAAGATTTGCTAAGGGTCTGTCAAGTTTTTTAAGTTTTTCGAAGAACCAACTCTTTGTTTTGTTGATTCTTTCTATAGTTTTTATGGATTCTAATTCATTTAATTCTGATTTAATTTTGATTATTTCTTTCGTCTAGTGGATTGGGGTTTATCTTGCTGCTCTTTTTCAAGGAGGTTTAGATGTGTCATTAAATTGTTAGTTTCAGATCTCTCCAATTTGTTGATGTAGGAGCTCAGAGCTATAAACTTGCCTCTGAGTACTGCCTTTGCTGTGTCCCAGAGGAGCTGGTAATTTGTGTGTTCATTTTTGTTGAATAGCATGAACATTTGAATTTCCTTTCTAATCTCTTCCATGACCCACTCTTGATTCAACATTGTGTTGTTCAGCCTCCATGTGATACCGGACTTTCTTTGGTGGCTTTTGGTGTTGAGTTCTAATTTTATTCCCTTGTGGTCAGAGAGAATGCAAGGTATAACTTCAATGTTTCTGAATTTAGACAAGTTTGCTTTGTGACCTAAAATGTGGTCTATTTTAGAAAAGGTTCCATGTGCTGCTGAGAAGAATGTGTATTCTGATGCTGCTGGGTGAAATGTTCGGTAAATGTCTGTTAAGTCTATTTGATCTATGCAGCTGTTTACATCTGAGGTTTCTCTGTTGAGTTTTTGTCGAGTTGATCTATCTAGTGGGAAGAGTGGTGTGTTAAAATCCCCAACAATTAATGTCTTTGGATCTATATGGGATTTGAGGGAAAGTAGTGTTTCTTTGATAAATTTGGGTGCTCCATTGTTTGGCGAATAGATATTTAGAATTGTAATATCCTCCTGAAGGAAGATCCTTTAATTAATATGTAGCGACCATCTTTATCTCTTCTCACAAATTTTAATTTGAAGTCTATTTTATCTGATATTAGGATTGCAACTCCCGCCTGTTTATGAGGGCCGTTTGCTTGGTAGATTTTGTTCCAGCCTTTAACATTGAAAATGTGTTTGTTTTTACGGGCAACATGTGACTCCTGTGGGCAGCAGAGAGAAGGGTCTTGTTTTTTAATCCAACTAGACGGTCTATGTCGCTTAATTGGAGAGTTTAGTCAGTTAACGTTAAGAGATAGGACTGAGAGGTATTTGGGAGTTCCTGCCATGTTATCCACCTTCTTGGGGGCTGCGAAAACTGGGTTCTTCCTATGGTTCTTGGATTCTCAGTTTGGGTGCAGTTTGTTGGCCTTTATTGTGGTCTGGTTGGTTTCCTATGTGTAGGACATCTTTAAGAATCTTTTGTAGGGCTGGTTTGGTGGAGATGTATTGTTCCAATTTTTCTTTATTGTGGAAGGTTTTTATTTGGCCTTCAGTTATGAAGGAGAGCTTAGCTGGGTACAGTATTCTTGGTTGATAGTTGTTTGTTTTTAGGGCATGGCATACATCATTCCAGGCTCTTCTTCCTTTGATTGTCTCTGCTGAGAAATCTGAGGTGATTCTAATTGGTTTCCCTTTATAGGTGATAGCCCTCTTCTCCCTGACAGCTTTAAGGATCTTTTCCTTGGTCTGAATTGATCCTGTGTGGATTATAATGTGACAGTGGGATGTCCTATTCTGGTCTGGTCTATTTGGGGTTCTAAAGGCTTCTTGTATCTGAATAGGCCTATCTTTTTGCATGTTTGGGAAGTTTTCTTCTAGGATCCTTTTAAACAAATTTCCTAGACCATTAACTTCTGTTTCTAGGTGCTCCTCTACACCCATTATCCTTAAGTTAGGCCTTCTGATGGTGTCTTCCATGTGTTGAATAGATCTATCATATTTCTTGGACTTGTCTTGGATGGTTGTATGTTCTTTCTCTATGATATCTAGGCTGTCTTCAATCCCTGAGATTCGGTCTTCTGCATGGTCTAACCTGCTGTCAAGACTCTCTACTTTGTTTTTTATCTCTTTTCCTTCTAATTGGTCAGCTTTGATGGCTTCAAGTTCTTTGTTGAAGCTCTGTTTTAAGTCTTGTATGAATCTCTTTTCTTCCTTAATTTGGTGTTCAGTGTTTGTCCTCAAATCACTTAGTTGATTGGATATGGTTTCTTTGGACTCCCATTCCTTCTGTTGGGTTCCATTCAGCTTTCCCTTTGTGGTCTCCCTGACTTCCTTCAGCTCTTTGTTAATGGATTCTATGGATGCCTTTAGTGATCTTTGTATGTTCTCTACCTGCTCTCTCAATTACTGTATTACTCTTTGATAAGCTTCCTCCTGTTCCTGGGATTCCTGTAGTTCTCTTTGAGTGTTCTCAGCCTGCTCACGCCATTCCTCCCTTTCTCTTTGAGTATTCTCAAGTTGTTCATGCAAATCCTTTATTAGTTTTTGAGTAGCTTCCTCACGCTTATGATATTCCTGTATAAACTTCTGGGATGCCTCCACTCTCTCCCTATCACGCTCATATGGAGTCCATTGTACATTGTCAAACTTCTCATTTATCATGTTTGCTAGTAGTGTTTGTAGAGCTATTTGGGAACTCTCCTCTGGATTATTCATTATCTGTTCTAATCCCTGATTATCAAGATTGGGAATTGAGATACCCGAATTTGCCATTTTTCTTGTGTTTTTCCATCTTACTCTGCCCATTTGAGATGAGGATAGCACCAGTTTTGTGCTAGAACACTATCTTAAGGCAACCATCAAGCAAAGTTTGCATTTGTACAGTCAATTGTCTACAGACACAATCTAGTTCAACAGATACATCTATTCCACATCAAACAACTATATGTTAAAGGACTTCGAGCCGCAGAAAAGAATTTGGAAAACCAGAAATTATTAGGATTAGGGAGAGATGTGGGTAAAAAATAGGAATAGATTGGTGTGGGGAGGCACAGGGAGAGTTAACTACGTCCTAGTCACAATTCAGGAAATGGGTTGGGTAGGATACAAGTAGAGAGAGAGAGAAAGAGAAGAGAGGGAGAGGTGAATGAAAAGAAATCAGAAAAAAAATAGAAACGGAAGGATTAATGTTATTACAGAGATTAAAAGACCGTCTATTTAGAGAGGAATGTGATTATGTTGAGAGAAAGGGAGGGACATAGAGGAGGTGTGAAAAACTTTAAGGATGGGAAAGGGAGAAGAAAAGATCAGAAGTTCAGTAGAGCTAGACAAAAAACAAAAAGATAATTAAGAAAGAAAGAAAAAGAGAAAGAAGACAAGAAAAGAAAGGAAAACGCTCATTCCCATATTCCTAAAATAAAAACTAAAAGAGGAGGAAAAAAAAGTTACTGGAAAACAATTGTTTTTTTCAGAAGAGGCAAAAATGAAAGATTAATAAAGTTTTAGAAGAGAAAAAAATTTATATATATATATATATATATATATACATATATATATATATATATATATATATATAAGGTAACAAAAAACAAAAAAACAAACAATAAAAAAGAAAAGAAGAAGAAGAAAAAAAAGTCTTTTGATTTTTTTTCGGGATGGGGTAGGGGTGGGAAGAATCCTGTATCTCCCTTTTGTCTGTAACCAGTCTCTTGTTGGAGTCTCTGGTCAGCTTGAGGTCCTGTGGCTTGATTGGTTTCTTAAGTCGGTTTGTTGGAAGAGGCAGAAAAATGCTCTGCTTTACCCAAGATTTTGAGATCTCCCTCCCAGGTTAGTTTTCTGGGAGGGTGATCTGCTTTGAGAATACAAAAGAGGGGGATGCGGTGATGAGGCTAGGTTCTGGGTAGAGTTGAGGCCTTTCGACAAACAGTAGCTGGAAACTTGATTTTTTTATAGTGAAAATTCTAATTAGTTGCTTTACCACTGACACTAGAAATTTTGATAGTGCCTCTTCTCTGATATCTCTAGGGAAATCTGAAGGAAGTAGTTTTACCATCATAGTTTTTGTTGTTTCACACTGCTGCTACTGTATCTTCTTATTTGCTTCCTCCTAGCTCTCAATACTTTGTTCATTTTGACACCTAGAATATCCCTGATCCACACTTATCCACTGTTCCCCATTAGAAAAACAAACTACTGCATAGTTTGATTTATGTTAATTCACATTTTGTTCAGAAAAATATTGCCTGGTGATAAAAAATACCATAATTGCAGTTACCTTACTTGAGTTCATAACAGAGTAGGTTAGTGTTATAGAGGGTCACTGTGTATTTATGTTTCTTTTTTTTGTGAACATACTGTACAGAGGGGTTACAATTACATGGGCAAGGTAAGGAGTACATTTCTTATCAAGCATTGCAGCCTCCTCCTTTGTTTACCCTTCATATCCCTTCCCAGCCTCCCCTGGCCCCCCACCCAGTCCTCCTCCCCACCAAAGTTGTAAAGTCCGTTTTCGACATGACAACTTGTACTTCTCATTGTTGCAACGGGTCCACCTGTATCTTTAAACGACTTGTTTTTCCCCTCCCCCTCCGCAAATTATACCGACATCAAATATAGTGAAAGCAGGGATTATACTGCAGGGGAGGGACATACAAAGCAACAAAGATATAATCTTATAAATGCATTAGAAATAATTGCATAAAAGAAAAAAACATTTAAATACATATCTAAGGGTTCATTTTCCTAACATCACCTTATCTGACCTTTTCTGCTTGATTCATACATATACTAGATATTGCAAATAAGGGAAACCATGGGACCTATGTTTCTTTGGGCTTGGCTTACCACGGATTGGGAGAAGATCTTCACTAGCCATACAACGGACAAGGGTCTCATATCTAAAATATACTTGGAACTCAAAAAATTAAATCCCCCAACAACAAATACTCAAAGAAACAACTGCCCAATAAATAAGTGGGCTAAAGACTTAAATAGAAACTTCTCTGAAGAAGAAAGAAGGATGGCCAATAGACACATGAAGAAATGCTCAACATCCCTAGACATAAAAGAAATGCAAATCAAAGCAACATTGAGATAACACCTCACCCCAGTTAGAATGGCTAAAATCAAGAACTCTAATAACAACATATGCTGGAGGGGAAGTGGACAGAAGGGAACCTTACTTCATTGTTTGTGGGAGTGTAAACTTGTTCAACCACTTTGGAAAGTAGTATGGAGATTCCTCAAAAGACTCCACATTGAGCTCCCCTACGACCCAGCAATCACACTTTTGGGCATTTACCCAAATGTTTACAAACAAGACCACACTAAAGCTACCAGCACAAACATGTTTATTGCAACATTATTTACCATAGCTAAAATATGGAACCAACCCAGATGCCCCTCAGTAGATGAATGAATCAATAAAATGTGGTATATATACACAATAGAATTCTATGTCTCCATCAGAAAGAAGGACATTGCCCCATTGTTTAGGAAATGGAAATGCTTGGAAAAAAATTATATTCATGTTTCTTGAGAGTAGAACATTGTTCATGAGGATAAAGGACTTACTACAATTGAACCATGATAGATGTATGTTTCCATTACTTTTTGCTTTGTGCAATATTCTTTTTCAGATCTCAGAACTCCCACTGCTTCCATGAGTTTATGTGCCATTAAATAATCAGGACTTGTATTTTTATGAGTTGTTGCTGTGCTGCACTCAGCTTTCTTCTTGCTTTATTTTCTCTCTTCTCATAAATCTTTTATGTGTATATTTCCTTAAGTGTCTAGATTATATCTTTGGGGCTTGACATTGTTCTCCTGGCATACCCCTAAGCCAATTCTCTGCAATAAATTAGGGAAGAGTGGAGGATGTTTCTTGTTTTCATCTATCTTTATAAATTCAGCATGAGGAGTCTTGTTGCTTATGATGCCATCTTTGCAGCAGAGAAGAGGAGAGCTCAGAGTGACACTTTGAAGCGAACCAAGGAGCTGAATGTGACAGCCAGGGCAGGTCCGTGTTTTGTGCTCAGATCTGCTCTACTGAACTTTTACTCAATTTATCCTTTCATGTCAAAAGCCATGTGTCAGAAATAGATGTTGGGTTTCTCAATTATATAAGTGTCAACCACTTGCCAAATGATATAGACTAGGAGAGGGTTGATGAAAAGAAACTCATGAGAGTTGATAATATCTTCTGTTTCATAACAGAAATTATCACACTAGCAAGTTATACAAATCCAAATGTGTAACACATATCAAAAGATAGAGTGTCTATAGAAATATATACACAAACATGTGCACATACACAGACAAGTATAAATGTTTGTCTGAATGTGTGTACATATTCAAAAGATAATTTGTGTATATATGTATACCCTATATTTAGTGACTAGATGAATCCATCTAGACTCATGATTTCAAATATTATCTTTGTGCTCAGATTTTTGAATTTTTATATTTCAAGCTTCATTTCTTCTCCTAATAACCAGGCCCAAAATTACAACTGGTCACTGAATATTTATTCTCCATTACCGTATGCCTATCAGATACTACTTTCAAATTTTCCACCTGAAAATTTTACTGAATTGCTTTTATATGTCTTTATTATTATAATTTTATTGTCTTTAAGTCGTTTAAATTCAACATGTCAGTTTGTGAGTATAATGCATCTTGATCAATGTTATACCCATTCCAACATTCTCCCCCATCTAACCCAACCCTGTCTACCTCTCAGTTATTCTAGTTTTCACTTACACACATACACACACACACACACACACACACACACACACACACACGCACCCCCACATATATATGTGTATATATATATAGATATAGAAATATATATATTATGATTACATTCTCTCACATTTCTACTTTTTATTTCCTCTTTTAGTCTTTTTTCATTCTAAGCAATCTCATATTTTTTACTTGGGTTAATAAACAAACAAAAGAAACATTATAAGTTTTCCTAAACTCTTGTCTTCATCTTGTAGTCCAACACAATCAGTTATCAGTTCCTGTTTGTTATTTAAGTAAGATGTTCACCCTCTCATCTGAATTCTTTAATAGCTGTCCTAAGCATTTTGCTCTTACTCTTCCATATTTTACTTCTAAAGAGTATTATCAACAATTCATTAAATGTTAATTTGTGTATAAATCAGTGTTCATTATCACTCCACTAAAAATGTATAGCTGTTTCTTTTCTTTAGGATCTATATAATTTAAAACAGTCCTGCACCTCGACAATATAATTTACTGAAATCTCACAGATAGAAGAGCTAAAGCACATAGAAACTCAGTTCACCTGAATTAGCCAGTCAATAGAGCACAATATGGTGTGAACATAGTCTTTTTCAATGTGTGTGATTTAATCATGGAAGTCTGTGTTTCAGTAGCATTTTATGTGAACCTGAACATACATGCATTTGCTTTTCGCTTCCTTACACTTAACCTCTTGTAATTCATATTATTTTAGTCTGTTACTAATTCACACTGAATAGCTA
This sequence comes from Dipodomys merriami, assembly GCF_024711535.1. NCBI lineage: Eukaryota > Metazoa > Chordata > Mammalia > Rodentia > Heteromyidae > Dipodomys > Dipodomys merriami. The sequence continues at coordinate 19,974 of NW_027204364.1, forward strand.
GAATTCTCCAGATACTACAGAAATAATTCTGCACCACACCCACTGTATTTGCTCATTTCTTATACAAGAAAACTCTTTGACCAAAAATTTATAAGTTTCCCACTCTGGCCATTCCTGTACTTAACTTTCATCTTCTCACTCTAATTTGACTTCTTTATTAAAACTTTTATAAGCTCTGCTTCTGGTGTCACATTGCTCTACATGTGAGGATTAACATTCAATTTTTATAACCAATGCCCATTAACACAATAAATTCACATCTACTATAATCTCATTTTATTTTTTGTGATGTCAATGAGAAAAATGATAACAAAGAAACATTTAATATTAATTTAGAAAATAAAATTATTAACACTTTAATATAACCAATCATGTTTTTTTCATCCACACACAATTTTAAGTTTATTCTGAAATAGTTAATGACTGTTCAGATTTCTTTGTGACTGTGTGCTGGTACTGAGTCTTGAACTCAATCTCTTTCACACTGGTGGCTTTTTTGCCCAGGGCTGGTGCTCTACCACTTGAGGTATCACTACAGTGCTAGCCTTTTGCTGATTTATTGGACATAAATGTCTCTAAGTTGGCTTCAAATTGAGATCCTTTTCTTCAGCATCATAAGTAGCTAGGATTGCAGATGTGAGTCACCAATGCTTGGCTTCTAGGTTCTTAAACATGAAAATATATTTAAATTTTAGTGAATAACTAAATTTACTGAAATAGAAATTTCCACTATTCTGGTTAAATGCTCCAAAGACCCACAGCGAGCTGACTACAGAATCAGCTTCACTATGTGGCACTATTTATAATAGCCAAATTGTGGGATAGTCCATATGCCCACCAATGGGTGAATAAAGTTTTTTAATGTGATATGAAGAAGACTTAGTCATCAGAAGAAGGAAACAGCATCTTCGCTGGAAATGAGTCCAACTGGAGATCATCATGTTAAGGGAAATGAGCCCCATAAGTCTATGTATCACATTTTCATTCATATATGAAGGCTAATATTAATATTAGCTGTATTAGTCATGAAAGCAAATGGAGAGTTATTAAAAGACAGATGGAGAATGAGAAAGGGAGAATTGGAGGGGAAACTAAGAAAAATAAAGTAAATACAATTACAATACATTGTACACATGTATGTACCTATGTATGTACACAAGTTTGTGTAGATGGATGGATGAATGAAGATGCCATAAGAACACACTTTTGGATAATGAATGTATATTAAGTTTAAATTATATTGCAACAATGATGCCCACAAGACGGTATAGTGGAAATGAACTTTACAACTTCAGGCAGGTGCGGGGAAGCAAGGTAGGTGGGGGCAGGAAGGGTTAGTGGGAGAACAACAAGTGTAGGGGTAACAATGCTAGACAAGAAATGTACTAATTACCTTACTCATGTAACTGCAATCCTTTGTACAGTATCTTTACAATAAAATGAAATTAAAATTAAATAAAACTGGACTTCTAAACATGACTCTTTAACAGTAATGAAGTTTCATGCTTTGGTTTGAATATTCCTTCTAGAAAATTTATTTGAATTTTAACTGAGATCCTAATATCACAAAGAGGAGGTGGGGTCTTCAAAAGGTAACTGTCCCTTGAAGACTGTTTATCCTTTCTAGGAAAATCTTAGACCATGTTCTCTATCAGACAGCACCTCTCTTGCCTTTTGTCTGCCACAATGGAGAACAAAACACATGTGTGCTTTAAGGATGACACACAAAAAAAACATAGGTCCAATTGGTTCCCTTATTTGCAATAATTAGTACACATATAGGATAACCTTGGCAGATAGCAAAATAGCTCAATATCTATGTCCATATGACCATATATGATGATTCTAAGTGAAATGAATTCTAAAACATGGAGACAAGAGGTTTTTCTTTGCTGTTGTTGTTTTTAATGTGCTATGTGATTTTGTGTTTCTTTTGTGTATTCTTCCCCCTATGATTTATCCTTTGTTGGCACTGAATTTGATATTGGTACCATATATATTGTATATAAGTTTATCTGAATTAGGGAAGGGAAGAGGAACAACAAAATGGTGATAGGAAGGACAAAGGGGAAACCCATGCAACAGCAATACTCACAAGACAAAATGATCTGTACAACCTGGGGATATAGGGGAGGGAAAGTGTGAAAAAAATGAGGGAGGGGGTAACAAGTTCAACAAGTAATATACTCATTACCTTACTTATGGAACTGTAAACCACATGTACATAACCTTGACAATAAAAAGTAATATTAAAAAATTTTATAACGATAAAGAAATAGCGTTTGATTTAGAAAAGAAAGAAAAAAAGATAACTGAACCATATCCTGGGTTTCACAACCTCCATTATCATGACACAAATGAATATTTCTGTAACCACTACCAGCCTAGTTATTGTGTACTGTGGGAAAAGAATATGTACAAATACAGTTGAAATTGATAATTTATCATCATCAAATTACCAATTCTTTACAAATAATTATCTCTGGAAATAGTAATCTTTATATAAGCAAATAAGATATTTTGAAACCAATTAACAAATGTATGTAATAAATACTTCCTAAGTCTTAATCTATATGTGTTAATACAGGTTAATGACAAGTATATATGAGATTCCTTTGTACTTTATATTTTATTTTTCCAGGGTATAGTTTATATTTTATAAGAACTTTCCCCCTATGTAGTTTTATTTGAATAAAAATGGACATTTTGCTCATTATTTCTTCCTAGGAAAGCAGTGTAACTTTTTGATAGCATGCTCATTGTTTCAGTTTTAATCATAATATAAATGATATTTAAAGCATGAGAGAGGAAATGGATACATAATATGCAAACACCACACAATTTTATTATGAAAGAGTGGAACATGGTATATCTGATTATTTGTGTTTGCTTTGACCCAATCACCCACATACATAGAGATGATAGCACATATCAAACAAACTTACAATTTTTATTTATAAAAATGAATTTTGTATTCTTATACTGTGCCCTTTTAATATTTTTCCTGTAGCTTTTTGACATACTAAAATTTTTCTAAATGCATTTAGAATTTGTCTTTTTTTGTTGGTAGTGGGCTTGAACTCTGGGCTTGGCACTGTCCCTCAGCTCTTCAGCTCCAGGTAAGTGCTCTACCTCTTGAGCCACAGGGCCATTTCAAGTTTTCTAGTGGTTTATTGAAGATAAGAGTCTCATCCCTTTCCTGCTGGGCTGGTTTTGAACCATGATCTCAGATCTCAGCCTCCTGAGTAACTAAGATTACAGGGGTATGCCACTAGCACCTGGCTTTGTCTATCTTTTTTTTAAGAGCAGGGGATTTTTGAATTATTTTGATGAGGTATTGCTCACATTGAGTTTGTCAACATATTCAAATATTAGCTTTCAGATTATTTATTGACATTTTATTCTACATGTATCTCCTTATGGACAATTTGTTTTTCATATATACTATTGGAAAGAGGTTAGTTTTTTAATGGAAAATCTATTGCCACTACAACACTATTCACTAGAGTGAAGATATAGAATCAGCCCAGATGCCTCTCAATGGACAAATGTATCGAGAAAATGTTGCATATATCCACAGTAGAATTTTACTCATCCATTTAGAAAGAATGACATTGTATTACAAATAATAGAATGGTAAGTCTTGGAAAAATTATATTAAATTAAGCAAGCCAGATTCAGAAAAACTAAAGTTGCATGTATCCCTCTTTTGTGGCATATAGAATGTGCCTCTAAATCTTTAAGTAAACACGTTGGGAGGCATACAAATGCCTACCACTGAATTTACTGAGATATAATAGACTCTAAGTAGAGCTCCAATTTTTAAAGAAAGACTAGATCAAAGCCCAAGAAAATAAACACCAGACGATGGGTACTTGACAGATGTGTGTTGGACCTAAAGTGTCAACACAAATGAAAGGGAAAGAGGGAATGATAGTCAATAATTCATTGCATATACTACAAACTCAAGAAAGTAAGGGAAGTGATGGATCGAATCGGGTAAGAATGTTGAAGGGGTCACACTATTTGAAATGTGCTATATTCATGAACTGTTTACTAAATGATACCTCCTTTGAATAACTAATCAAAAATAATAGCATAATCATATTTGTCTGTGCACAGTTTCTTAATTACTAGAATCAATTTGTCCTTATATAATATGAGTAATGTGATTATAAATTATAAAATGTAGGCATAGATTGATATGATGCACTTCAGGTAAACATACATGCACATTTCTCATTTTTTCAGTATTTACTCATTTGATATAATTTTATTAACCTGACTCTTTTATATCTGTTTACAATGAGCATCTTATGGTCTTTACAAACATTATTTTAGATAGATAATGAGTAAAATTTTTATTCTTAAGGGTGATATTTTATTATATATTCATTTTAATTTCAATTTCATCTTCACTGCTCTTTTAAAAATTAATATTTTAGGGGGCTGAGAAGGTAGCTCAGTGGCAGCATGCTTGCCTTGAATGCCTGAAGCCCTGGGTGCAATTCCTCAGCACCACATAAGCAGGAAAACCCAGAAGTGGCTCTGTGGCTCAAGTGGTAGAATGCTAGCCTTGAGCTGAAGAGCTGAGGGCAGAGCCCCATGACAGACAAAAAAAAATAGTGATGTTTTTCCTATTTCCAAAAAGTCTATTTTCTATTTGTAGATATCATTTCTGTCAAATCTCTTTCTTAGATTCAATTTGCTATCATCTTTCTAAGTGTATGAGAAAGCAAGTATCATAATTCATTTACACTATTGCCTTGTTTCTATTGTATGCTTTAATAAATAAACCTGTACAATAAATATCGAAATATATCTTAGAGAGGAATAAATAATAACTTTTATGGTTGATGTGTGGATTCAGTGTCTAAGAATAACTAATATTTTGATGAGGTGATCAACATAAATGCAAACTTAAGTTGATCCAGCTAAAAAATTTGAAATTCTTAACATTTTTGTTGCATGTTTTAGTATACATATCAACAGAGAACCAATGTAGTGGGTTAGTGTGTAGTGTATTTATTATTTGGGAATTGTTCACTAAATCCGTCTATAATTCAAATTCCTGGGGTCAGATATCCTCCTGCCTCAGCCCTCCGGCTTCTGAGACTACCAGCTCCTATTGCAGAGTCCAGATAAAAAAAAACAGTGATAAATAGCAATGGGGGCTTATCTGCTGGTTGGGAGTGGCAGCAAGTATGAATGAGCTCCTCAGTGAAGTGGGGACGAAAAGGTTCAGAGGCTGAATGGAATGCTTTACTGTCATCATAATGTGATTATGATAACCAAAATGGGCTTCCAAGTCAAGCCAAACACCAGAGATGTGTGACTAATATATATTTTATGCTATATGGTTGTTCAGAGTTGCAATTCAAAGTAGATAGTCTGCAAAATATAAACAGAGAGCATCTATACTTGGCTAAAATGCAATTGGAATTAACATAATAATTGTGCCATTTGGTCCCTTAATTTTATGGACTATAATAATTTATAGAAACTTTTGAGTAACATAGAAACAAGATCTTCTTGCCTTGTATAAGCCAAGTCTTCAATAAGCCAAAATGTTACTCTGTAATTTTTCCTTTAATAAATTGTAGAAGGCCCCAAAACTGTTTCCTAGGGTGTAATGAGTAAAGCATGAGTATATGAGTACATGAGTGATGCAGAAATAAGTGGATAATTCACAAATTTCTGGCTGATTTCTACAGAAAAGAAATGTAACACTCTCACGTCAAAGTAGTGAGCCTATGGGGGTCTGCTAATCAATTGATTCTTACCTTGTTTCATTTTATAGCAGACCCAGGTTTTCCTTAAAGAGCTCTGTTATTTCCCACAATTTTTAGAATGCAGAGTTTCAATACATAGAATGAATGGAAGATAGTATTTGATTTCACTATGCATGTATTAAAGACATATAGTAGATGAGTCCAAGTGGAAGTTAGGAGCATTACTTGTGTTTCCAATTACAAGCTAAAGGCAATAGTGCATTTGCAGAGGGACATCAGCAATTAATGGCAACATCAAAAAGTTACAACCAACAAGAAAAGTGATCTATGGCAGTAACATGCAAAAGCCTACTTAGCTATCCCACATGATGGATGTATCTTGATGGATATGTGTAAATTTCCAAAAACTTAATAATTATCTAGTTCTCCACGGTGAAATTTCACAAATTTCATTTATGTAACTCAAGTATTCTATTATTCTCAGTCTTAGATACAAGAATTTGTTCATTTATTGGTTATTTCTAAGTGTTTAATCAGATCAATTATTTAATATGTACTGAATCTTTTGTTTGAAAAGTTATTAAGTCACACTATTATATATCACTAGTAAAATTCTTAAGCTAATTTTAGCCAAAAATTTTAACATAGTTCTGTTTCTTAGCCTTTGACATTATTTTCCATTGCTTATGTTTATTAAATAAAATCAAAACATTTAATAAATTTAAACATGAAAGCCACCAGAGAAATAAAAGCCATATTGAAAAATTGAAAGCAAGCATTTTGTCCCTGAATTATTATATAGAGCAAAGTATTTGACTCCATTTGTTTTCCTTTCTTCTTGTTACCAAATATTACAGTAATGGAAAATTCATTTTTACTTTTTTGGTTCATTCAAGTGTACACATATAATGTGATGAGTTTCATTAGACATTATTTTCAGGCTACCAAACCAATGTTTGTTGGGTTTTTTAAATTAGTTATTCTGAGATAGTTAGGCCAAGGTTGTGCAGAATTCTGTAATAGTGGTGTTTGAATGGTCATAGGTGGTAGAATTCACAGAGAGAAGACACCGTAATTGGAAACAAGGCTTTGTCAAGGAGAGCAATTGTACAGGGGCAGTGATCTAATATTGCTAATTTGCTAGGTGATAATTAGCTTGTCTTCCCAGATATGATAAACTGTAGTAACCAGTGAATGGTCATTCTGCAGACAAATGAAGCTCTCAGGAGTGCAAGATAAAGCCATTCCAAATGAATTTACTGTATATACCAGTGAAATTTTCATTTTGCAATCATTTTTACTAATCATGAGCCCATTGGTTGAGACAGCTCCATTTTGAATAGATACCTTTTAACAATCAGAGAGCAAGGAATTTTATTAATATTTAATTTATGTAGCAAAATCATATCTTGTCACTAACCTTTTTATACAACAAAGCACACTATGTCTCTTTGCAATCAGATTGATTAATGTAGTGTTGCAGTAGTGTTCAAGCAATCTTATTATTAGACTTAATATTGGCCTGGAAACACAGTCGTATTGATACTGGTAAATTAAAAATTCCAAGAACGGAATGCAGTGCTACTTTATGTATAATTTCATATCATCATAAGATATACACAATCCATATAATCAATACTGCAATATTACAATTATTCTCTCTCCTTTTTTCTTCCAGTCCTTGGGCTTGAAGTTAGTACCTGGGTGGTGTCTCTGAGCTTCTTTCATCCAGACTAATACTCTACCACTTGTGCCACTCCTCCATTTCTGGCTTTTTGGTGATTAATTGGAGATAAGAGGCTCGTGGTCTATTCTGCATAAGCTGCCTTTGAACCAAAATCTTCAAGTCTCGGCCTCCCCAATAGCTAGGATTAGAGACATGAGCCACCAGCACCTAGCATAGTTATTCTATTTTATTCTGAGTTATGGTTGTTAATCTCTGTGCCTAAATAATAAGATAAACTTTGTCATATGAAAGTGTGTATTATAACAAAAAACACTGTGCACAGAATTCAGAAGTTTTAAATGCCCTGTGAGGATCTTGGAATTGATGATCCATGAATAGAAGACTACTAATAAATCATCTGAGATGCTATATTTCCTAAAGATGAATTTACTAAGAGTATTGAAATAGTGACACTCTCCCTTAAAGTAGACAGAGACATATACTAGTTTCCCTGCATTTTTGAAAAATCATGTTAATTCTTGGTACTTACTTTTGTCAGAAGAGTGGAAAAGCCAATCAGTTCAATAGTCAAGCAAAATACAGGAGGTTTATTCTTCTCAGTCAGAACACCACATCTGGACAGCAGCTGTAACACCATTCACTGCTCAATTAAATTGATGGTTATTTACCGTCATTCTCCAAGGCCCATTGTCTGTTCAGTAAATTGAAGTAGATACGCAAATGGGGATGTGTTAGTAACCATCACTTTAAAGTCTTAGTGGGCCAAATCTTTGCAGTTTCACACTAAATGATCTATTTATAGGGTTATGTATGTTAGTTAATTCATTTTATTTGTCATTTTTATTATGATGAGTTATGTCAGATATTCAGTTTTATTTGTTGTGTTTATTATGATGTGCCTCTCCAGTACTTTTTTTCCAAAATAAATTCTGAATATTTGTATATGTTTGGAGAATTTTACAAATGCTTAGGAAATCACAACGGGAACATGTAAAATCAAAATAGAGTTACCAAACTTCCTTAATTTCTCATGCCTACTTGTAGAATAAAAATACATTTCGTTAATAAGAGTTTGTAACTCAGATTCATTGCCAGTATTTTCTCAGTCATATTTTCTCATAACATTTGTATTTGCTCAGAGTGTGTTAGAACTAAATCTAATGTCTCTAAACATATTTATAGTGTTATATAGTTCATTATCAAGCATCAAATCTAATATTTTTATTGACATATATCTGATAATTTATGTAGTCTGGAAATTGGCATAGGAGTCATAGATATACTATGATGCCTCAATATGCCTCTCATAAAACAAGAGTTTCAAAGTTGTTAGCATCAGAATGAAACATACTCAGAAATTCATAGCCTTTGTTTCTTGGGTTTAGAATCTTGAGGTCAGTTTAGAATCAAGGAACATTTATTCAGATCAGTTTGAACACCTTTATGTTTTTGGCTGCCTTGAATTTTACTTAATTGATAAAGTTAAATCTCATTAAATTAATACTAATTAATAAACATGTGAGAAATTTTGATCATCTCTAATGAAGAGGGCATTTTGTTATCTTTAAGTATTTGTACAAAGGAGTTGTCATCTAATAAAGCGGTTTACAGATACAATGTGTCTTGATCAGTGTCATCATTTCAACATTCTCACTCTCTCTTTGACCAACCCCCTTCCTTTACTTTTCTTAATTTCATAGTATATAACAAGGATTCCTGACTAAATCCACCCACCCTTCACCCTTCATTGGTCTACTCTCCTCTTTATACCACCCATTCTCTTCTATGTACTCATTTAGTGGTGTTCATTTTGTTAGGATTTGATCTAATCTTCATAGAGTCAATTATACTTCATTTGTATAATTATCCAATTGTTAAATCGTGTGTGTGTGTGTGTGTGTGTGTGTGTGTGTGTGTGTGTGTGTGTGTGTGTGTGTGTGTGCCAATCCTGGGGCTTGATCTCAAGGCCTAATCACTGACCTTGAGCTTCTTTTGCCCAAGGCTAGCACTCTACTACTTGAGCCACAGCATCATTTCCAGCTTAGTCTGTGTATGTGGTAGTGAGGAATAGAACCCAGGGCTTCATGCATGCTAGGCAAGCACTCTTCCACTAAGCCACATTCCCAGCCTCTATGTTAATTCATTTGTAACCACTAGTGTACAAGTCATCCAACAGTGTCTGTACCCATACCTAGAATTATAGGTACATACTATTTACTGCGTATGACAGAAACCATGTAACTTTTGTTTTTCTGGGTCTGGTTAACTTCACTTTTTTTTTTGATTGTTAGCATTTACTAAAAGAGCACTCAGAGAGCACTCAGGAGCCTCCTCCCACTCCCCTCCTTCCCCCCTCCTCCCCATCCCCCTCCTTCCCTTCCTCTTCCTCCATAGTCATGGGACCTGGATGCTGTCCCTGAGTTCTTCAGTTCAAGGCGATTGCTTTATCACTTGAGCCACAGCGCCACTTCCAGTTTTCTGGTGATTTATTGGAGATAAGAGTCTCACGGACTTTCCTGCCTGGGCTGGTTTTGAATCATGATCCTCAGATCTCAGCCTCTGAATAGCTAGGATTACAGTCGTGAGCCACCACAGTCTGGCTTAGGTTACATTTCTTTAACAAATCCTGAACATACCCTATCAATGCCCAACTGATCCATCATTGTTAAAGAATGCAATACTGATGCTACTTTGGAAAAAAATTTGTGACAAATAATTTACTATAAATTAGAAAGTTCCAATTTTTAAAAAATGTGCAGTGTTATAAGTTGTGAGATTTGTCTGAATAGTGAAAATCATAGAAGCAATATTGCCCAAGAATTTTTGCATTCAATAAACTGCACTCTTGCAAACATAATTTAAGTATAAGATTTCAATTAATATATTTTTAAATATATTTAATCTTGCAGAATTTACAAAAATGGAAACAGCAATTGAGAGAAGAATAAGTTCCAAAACTTAAAAGTAATTGTAGATGAATGCTGGAAGACAAACTATTGCAGCCTACTGTGATAGTGCTTTGTAACATATTTTCTAGCCACTATATTAAAGCTGGCTCATTCCAAATATAATATACATTATGTTGATTATTTTTTCCATTTGTTTAAACAAATTTAAATGTTGAGTTAATCAGAATTTATACTTGTGATCTGAATTATTCACAAATTATAAATTTTTGTAAGGGCTTTTGCTTGTTTCTGAATTGCCTATGATGAGGGATAGTTCTTTACATGAAACCAAAGAAAGATGAGATTGCATTGGCTTATATTTTTTACTGCATGGAAAGTATAGAACTCTGATTTCTGTTATGGATATCTTTCATATAATCCCAAACCTACATTACACAGATACTTATAGATCATAACAATATATTTTACTGATTAAACCACATTTTTTATAGACCACTAGAAAATACAGACAGTGATGGAACTAGAACAGTTAATTTTGCATTACCAAATAGTTTGTAGTTTATGTATAAAACAAAACAAAAAAATGTGGAATGTAAGTTATCAGAAGTCCATATCATTTATGTAAACTTTCTAAGAAATACTCAGCAGCAAATATTCAAATCTACTAATTTATAAAAGCTGAGTAGAGATTTAAACATATTGGAAGAAGAGACCTGAAAAGTACAAAGAATTTGAAGCTGAAATGCTACTTATTATCATAATTGGTGTAAAAATAATATTCAGTGTTTAGCCTTAAATAAGACCAATATCCAATGTGTAGTATTTCAAAAAGTTATTTATTTGTATTATCATATGGTAAAACATAATGTAATGAGTTAGAAAATTAAATAGGCTAACTAGGGAAATTCCATAGTTTAAAACTTAAGAAGTAGCCAGGCAGCTGTAACCCTAGCTACTCAGGAGGCTGAGATGTGAGGATTGCGGTT